>NC_056733.1:1432062049-1432134549 GCF_019279795.1 Protopterus annectens | reverse complement strand
TCTGGAGATGTCTTTCCATGAAGAGAGTAACAAAATCTAATGCAATTTCCTATCCATTTTGAGATTGTCTGTTTTGAAATTGCTTTTCCTTCCATTCCTGTTGCATATGCTACCAGAAGCTGGTCAGTCTTTCTATTGTTCTTGGTTCTGTCCAGATAGTAGCGTAATTGCCTGTGCACATCCAAGGTATGTAGTAGCCTTTCCCCCCTGTTCTGTGGGTTGGGGAAGAATGTTGGTAGGTTGATTGCTTGGTTCAATGATACCCTGGAGACTACCTTTGGCATAAAAGTAGGGTTAGTTCTCAAGGACACTCTATCCTGATGGAAGATAAGGAAGGGCTGTATTGCCATTAATGCCTGTAATTCAGAAACCCTTCTTGCTGAAGTGATTGCAAGCAGGAAAGCAGTTTTCCAAGATAAGAACTGTAATTCTGCTGTTGCTGCTGGCTCGAAAGGGGGAAGGGTTAACTTTTCCAGCACAAAGTTAAGGTCCCATGTAGGCAAAGGTGGCTTCCTTGGAGGCTTTACATTTTTAATTCCTCTCAGAAACTGCCTGAGTAGAGGATGAGAGAAGACTGGAGGATCCATGTTGTATTCTGCTGATATTGCTGATGCATGGATCTTAATGGAGGAGTAAGACAGGCCATTGTGGAAAAGTTCTGCTAAATATTCCAGGATGTTAGCTATGTTTGCTAATGATACATTTTCTCCTTTTGCTGCACTCCAAATGAGGTATCTTTTCCATTTGGCTGAATAAGTCTTCCTTGTGGAGGGTCTGCGAGCCTCCAGGATAATGTCTTTAACCCTCTGGGATAAATCTGGGTTATTTTGTTTTATGTAATATTCCAAGCAGCTAGTTGCAGTGTTTTCAAGTTTGGATGTAGGATCTTGAAGTTGTTTTGTTAGCAGTAAAGGAACTAGAGGTAGAGGCCATGCGTGTGTCCGAGACATACTTCTCAGTAGCGGGTACCACTGCTGCCTCGGCCAGTCTGGAGCTATCAGGATGATCCTTGGGCGATCTTCAGTGATCTTCAGTAGCACTTTGTGCATCAAAGGAAGAGGTGGGAATGCATATGCTTGTCAGGTTTTCCCAACTGAAGGAGAGGGAGTACACCTTCCAAGCAAGTGGGTGGTATGCCCTTGTGCAGAATTTCCTCAATTGGTGGTTGTGCGGAGATGTGAACAGGTCTATTTCTGGTAGTCCCCATTTCTTTGTAATGGATTTGAAGATGTCTGGATGCAGCATCCATTCGTGGGCATCCGTGGTAGTTCTGCTTAAGGTGTCTGCTAGTATATTTTCTTTTCCTGGCACAAAAATAGCCTGGAGCTGAATGTTGAGGTTCAGGGCTACATTCCACAGGTCCATTGCCATCCGGCATAGAGGGTATGAGTGTGTTCCTCCTTGTTTGTTGATATACCACATGACTGTGGTGTTGTCCGTCCTTATCAGCAAATGACCCTGTTGAAGAAACGGTCTGAATGTCTGAATTGCCTGTTTCACTGCCAACATCTCTTTTTGATTTATGTGTAGGTTCAGCTGGTCTTCTGTCCATAGACCTTGTATACACTTGTCCACCATGTGTGCCCCCCAGCCTAGGTCCGAGGCGTCCGTGGTGATAGTCTGGCTTGGGTGAGGTTTGTGGAAAGGCAGTCCTCTGTTCAACTGACAGGCCTGAGCCCACCACAGGAATTCTTGCTTCAGGCATGGGATTATTGGAATCTGGGCTTCTAGCTGTGCTTGTGTTGAGACCATATATTCCTTAGGTACCATTGCAACTTCCTCATATGCAGCCTGGCATGTGGAATCAATATTATGCAGGATGCAATGTAACCCAGGGCTTGCAGGACTTTCCTTGCTGTAAGCTGGTTCTGTGTTGTTAATGCCCTGAAATAGAGTGGTAGTTGCTTTTGCTTTTCTGCTGTGAGAAATGCCATCTGATTTGGAGTGTCCAGTTCTGCACCCAAGAATGTTATCCTTTGGGATGGTACCAGCCTTGACTTTTTCGTGTTGACTGTGTATCCCAGGGCTTGCAGTAGTTGTATAACCTTTTCCAAATCTTGTGTTAATTTGGTCTTGTTGTCCGCTTGTATTAGGCAGTCGTCCAGGTATGGATAAATCTGAACTCCCTGAAGCCTGCAATGAGCAATTACTGATGCCAGGTATTTCGTGAATACTCTGGGCGCAGTAGATAAGCCAAAGGGCAATGCTGAGAATGGACAATGCTCTGATCCTGCAAGAAATCTGAGGTATCTTCTGCAATCTGGTCGGATAGGGACGTGCAGGTATGCCTCCTTGAGATCTAGAGTCACCAGCCAAGACTCCTTGCCCAGCATGGGAAGAAGCTGCTGTAGGGTCAGCATTTTGAATTTTGGAACAATGAGATATGTGTTCAGAGCGGACAGGTCGAGAATAGGTCTCCATTGGTTTTCTTTTCTTGGTACCAGGAAAAGTCTGGAGTAAAATCATTGTCCTTGTTCCATAGGTGGTACCTTTTCTATAGCTCTCATCCTTAGTAAGTGGTTGATTTGTTCTAGAGCGTTTGTTTTTTGGTTTGGTGGAAGGTTTGGCATTCCTCTCTTGTTTGGTAGAGAGTGGAAGTGAAACCTGTAGCCCTAGTCTATTGTCTGTAAAATCCATTTGTCTCCTGTAATGTAATGCCAGTTTACGGAAAATAAGGCTAGCTTTCCGCCTAAGGGTGCTTCCAGTTGTTCCCTGGTAGGCGGTATCAGAGCCAAGTCATTGTGTCTGTCCTGTGGAAATGGTAATAGCTGGATCTGTGGCAGTACTTCTCTGGTTGTTAGGCTGCCACTGACGTCCCCTGTAGGCACCTCTGGATTGCCCTCTGCCTCTTGGGCGCCTATTTCTGCCTCTCTGTGCTCTGGAGGTGTCTGGAAAGGACCATGTCTTCGAAAGCCAATTTCTACTAAACCTCGGAGGTTGGACCTGTAAGAAATCCTTGACTGTTTGGACAGATTTTGCTTTTTCTTCCACCTTCTTTAGCACTTGTTGTGCAGGGGAGCCAAACAAACTGTTTCTCCATGGGAGCATCTAGGAGCTTTGACTTTACATGGTCTGGTAAGGATTGCTCTTTTAACCATGCATGCCTTCTGATCACTGTTCCAGTCATAGCTGATCTAAAGGAAGCCTCCAGTGCATCATAGCCGCATTTGAAGGAATGATTATTGACCTGCTGAGTGTTATGTACCAAATCCTGAAGGGACTTGCGGTCTATCGGTTCAGGAGAGGACAGCTTTTTACTTAGCTGGTCTAACAAAAATTCCTGATACTGAATCATGTGGAATTGACAGTTTAAGGCCCTAGCCGAAAGAGTAGCAGAAGTATAAACTTTTTTACCCCATCTCTCTAATGCTCTAGATTCTCTTTCAGAGGGAGGGTTTTTGGCAGAGGCAGCTGCTACAGCTTTGGGGCCCTGTGAAATGGTTTCAGGATCTGCAATAGGAGCCTTATACAAATGAAAGTGTGTGTCCGGGACCCTGTAATATCTGTCGGGTTTAGCAGGGGCGGGGGGAAGAGTCAGGAGCAGTACAGGCATCATTAAATGCATCATCCACAACTGTTAGTACTGGCGGGATGGCTAAAGGCCAATGCTGTGGTAAATGTAAAAAGGTCCTTAGCCTTTTCCTTGAATCTGAAAAATCCTGGCCCTGCCATTGAAATTGCTCTCTCATAGCATGTAAGGTTTCCCCAAAAGAAAATTCCTCAGGAGGAGAGGCAGAAGGAATGGAGTCTTCTGCCTCAGAATCCTCATATGGAGAATAAGGGCCTTCTGGAGGATTTGAGTGTTCTGACTCATCCGAGGAGTAGTCAGTAGAAACTGGATCGGGGGGGGCTCTGCTCTAGGCCTCTTCTCTGGAGGGAGTAGAGAGGCCCTGTCTGGGTGAGGTTGGGATCCCCTGATCAAAGAAATGAGATCCTCAGCCAGGCTGAGCATTTGGGAACTAGAGGTAGGCCTGTGTGGGGCTTTAGCAGGCAAGGCCTTAGAAGATTTAGCTGCTTTAGCCCTAGAAAAAGCCTTGATAGACATAGATGCAGGGGGCCTAGCAGCTCCACGTGCAGAAGTGGATATGTCTAGTGGAATAGTATCTGATAAATCCTGGGTGCCTGCTACAGCAGGAGTAATTTCAGTAGCAGATTCAGCCATGCTGTGTGAAGCCTCAGCTGTCGGAGGTAAGCTTTCGGCCGAAGGAAGAACAGAGGACTCGGTTTCAGCCGAAACAGAGACACTCGCGGTTGGCTTAACCGTGGTTTCGGCCGAAACCGCGGACTGCGAATGTCGGTCCTTTTCCTTACGCTTTTTAGCTAATTGTGAAGTCGGAGACTCCGACGGCATTTTGTAAGCAAAAGCGGGACCAAAAAACTCCTCCGCAAACTCCGACCGACATCTAAGTGTCCGTCGGTTGAAGGAAGCACAGGCTAGACAAGCTGATACGTCGTGGTCTGGGCCTAAGCAAGGAAGGCAGTAAGAGTGGAAATCCTTATGAGGTATACGTTTCCCACAAGTTAAACAATTATTTACTTTTTCTGACATCGGCTGAGGCAAGAAAGAGTCCCCAACAGGGTACTTAGCTTTTTAGAAGTCTTCGGTAGTAGAAATCTCTGGATCTGACCGACCGGCACTTGCGAACAGCTTCTGCTTCGGGCACCGTGCGGCAAGAAAGACTGAGGAAAATGGCGTCGGCTGATGCCTTTATACCCAATTCACAGCAGCTATGACGTCGGGTGAAGTGCGACATCAGCCGAGGCCAGACCCAGACTTTGGAATCCGGCCGACCGAAGGGCTGCCTGAGGCAGGACAACCCATATGTTAGGACTGCAGATGCATCCTTGAAGGACATCTGTACTATGTCCTTCAAGGATGCATCTGCAGTCATCACATATGGGTGGAATACCATAGCCAATCTGGGGGTGGAGGATCTATGTAAAGGATGGTGTAGCTAAAATGCCCTGCAGGACTGCCGTAGCAAAGCCTGCTCTGGATCTGGAATATAAAAGGTAAATTGTAATGCTTGGAAAATGTATGCACGGAGCTCCATGTAGCAGCTTCTAAAATGTCCTTGGTAGCCACCCCTCTTAAGAAGGCTGTGGAGGTGGCTGTGGCTCTGGTCGAATGAGGCCTAATGTTAGCTGGCACAGTTTTTCCATGAAAGGAGTAACAAAAACGAATGCAATTTCCTATCCATTTAGAAATTGTCTGTTTTGAAATTGCTTTGCCTTGTGCACTAGCAGCATAAGCTACAAACAGCTGGTCAGTTTTTCTGTAACTTAGTTCTGTCCAAGTAGTAGTGCAACTGTCTGTGTATGTCCAGGAGGTGCAGAAGCTTTTCCCCTTTGTTTTGTGGATTTGGGAAGGTAGGCAGGTGAATAGCTTGGTTTAATGAGACCCTGGATACCACCTTTGGCATAAATGAAGGATTGGTTCTCAAAGAGACTCTGTCTTGATGAAAGATAAGAAATGGCTGCACTGCCATGAGGGCCTGTAACTCAGATACTCTTCTTGCTGAGGTTATGGCCAGAAGGAAAGCAGTCTTCCAAGACAGGAACTGTAGTTCTGCAGATGTTGCTGGTTCAAAGGGAGGCAGTGTTAGTTTTTCCAACACAAAGTTAAGGTCCCAAGTAGGCACTGGTGGTTTTCTTGGAGGGTTAATGTTTTTAATTCCTCTTAGAAACTGTCTTAGGAGAGGATGAGAGAGGACAGGTGGATCAGTATTGCACTCTGCTGAAATTGCTGAAGCATGAATTTTAATGGAAGAGTAAGACAGGCCATTGTGGAGCATTTCTGCCAAATAATCCAGGATATGTGCCATGTTCATAACTTTTGCATCTAGGCCCTTTGAGGTGCTCCAGGTGTGAAATAAACATTTTGCTGAGTATGCCTTTCTTGTGGAAGGCCTGCGAGCTTCCATGATGATATCCTTCACACTCTTGGATAGCTTATCCTGGTGATGAATCAAGATATTTTCCAGGCAGTTAGTTGCAATGTTTTCAGGTTGGAATGCAGAGTTTTGAAATTGTGCTGTGTCAGGAGAAGCGGCCATTGTGGAAGAAGCCATGGTTTCGTCCGTGACATGCTCTTTAGCAATGGGTACCAGTGCTGTCTTGGCCAGTCCGGAGCTATCAGAATCACTCTTGGCTGCTCTGCCCTGATCTTCAGTAAGACCTTGGTCATTAATGGAAGAGGTGGGAATGCATACACTGTTAGAGTTTTCCAGCTGAAAGAGAGGGCGTCCACTTTCCATGCTTGTGGGTGGTATGTCCTTGAGCAGAATTTCTTCAGCTGATTGTGTGGGGAGGCAAAGAGGTCTATGTCCGGTCTCCCCCAGGATTGTGTTAATCTGATGGAAGATGTCTGGGTGCAGCATCCATTCGTGTGCATCCATGATGTTCCTGCTTAAGTTGTCCGCCAGTATATTGTCCTTTCCTGGCACAAACAGGGATTGCAGCTCTATATTGAGTGTCAAGGAAAGTTCCCATAGATTCATTGCCAGTCTGCAAAGAGGGTAGGAATGGGTACCTCCTTGCTTGTTTATGCACCACATAACTGTGGTGTTGTCTGTCCTTATTAGCAGGTGGCCTTGATGTAGAAATAGCTTGAAGGCCTCAATTGTAATAATGTGCCAATTTTCTGAGAAGGAAAGCTTTCCGCCCAAAGGTGCTTCCAATTGAGCCCTGGTTGGTGGTGTCAAAGTAAAGTCATTGAGTCTGTCCTTGTGCAGCAGTTGTAGGCCCTGCAGTACCTCTCTGGTTGGGAGGCTGCCATTGACGTCCTCTGTAGGAGCCTCTAGCTTGTGCCCTCTACCTCTGGCAAGCCTGTTCTTGCCTCTCTGAAATCTCTCTGTGTCTGGAAAGGACCAGTTCTTGGAAGGCCAATTTCTGCTGAATCTTGGTGGTTGGACTTGCATAAAATCTTTGACTGTTTGTACAGATTTTGCCTTTTCTTCAAATTTCTTTAAGACCTCCTGTGCAGTGGAGCCAAATAACTTTTGCTTTTCCAGTGTAGCATCCAGAAGCTTTGCTTTAACATGGTCTGGCAGAGATTGTTCCTTCAGCCAAGCATGCCTACATATGACTGCATCTGTCATAGCTGACCTACATGAAGCTTCCAATGCATCATAACCACACTGCAAGAAATGGTTGCTAACCTGTTGAGAATTATGTACCAGATCCTGAAGTGATTTGTGATCTAGGGGTACAGGTGAAGACAGTTTTTTATGCAATTCATCTAACAAATACTCTTGGTACTGTATCATATGAAATTGACAATTTAAAGCCCTCATAGAAAGGGTAGCAGAAGTATACACTTTTTTTACCCCATCGCTCTAAAGCCCTGGACTCCCTTTCAGAGGGGAGTGGATTTTTTGAAGTGACAGCTGCAACCCCTTTAGGACCCTGGGAAATAGTTTCTGGATCAGCAGAGTGGGCCTTGTACAGGAAAAGATGAGATTCCAGGACCCTGTAATACCTATCGTGTTTGGCAGGAGCCGGAGGAAGTGTGTCAGGGGTTGTGCTAGACTCAGAGTACACATCATCAATGACATTCAAAACAGGGGGAATAGCCAAAGGTCTATGCTGAGGCAAATGCAAGAACGTCCTTAATCTCTTCATGGAATCAGAGAATTCCTGGCCCTGCCATTGGAAATGCTCCCTCATAGTGTGCAGAGTTTCCCCAAAGGACGGTTCTTCAGGAGGGGAGGCCGAAGGGATAGATTCCTCTGCATCAGAATCCTCGTAGGCCAAAAAAGCCTCCTCCTGGTAGTCAGAGAGCAGAGCCATCAGAGGCCTCATCTGAGGAGTGGGGATCAGAGGGCTCAACCCTGGGCCTTTTTTCTGTAGGAGGTTGAGAGCCCCTGTCCGGATGAGGCTGTGAGCCCCTAATTAATGAAATAAGGTCCTCTGCTAGACTAAGGATCTGAGAACCTGTAGAGGGTCCCTGAGGGAAAACCCTGGGAGGCATAGATTTTGAGCGTTTAGCAGCTTTAGCCCTAGAGAATGCCTTAATAGACATGGATGCAGGAGGCCTGGCTGCACCACGTGCTGGTGTAGTTTTGTCTAAGGGAATGGTGTCGGAAGGTTCCTGGACACCAGATTCTAACGGAGATTCAATTACTGATACAGTAGTGGCCTCCGGGGCCGAGGTTGTCGGTTGTACGGTTTCGGTGGACGGAAGTACCAAGGACTCTGTTTCAGCCGAGAGCGAGACACTCGCGGTAGGCCTGGCCGTGGTTTCAGCCGAAACCGCGGACCGCGTGTGTCGGTCCTTGTCCTTCCTTTTCTTTATTAAATGTGAAGTCGGAGTCTCAGACGGCATATTGTAAGCAAAACTAGCCCCAAAAAATTCCTCTGCAAACTCTGCCCGACGTCTAAGAGTGCATCGGTTGAAGAAAGCACAGGCGGAACAGGCCGAGATGTTGTGGTCTGGGCCTAGGCAAGGTAGGCATTTAAGAGTGGAAATCCTTATGAGGTATTTGTTTCCCACAAGTTAAGCAATTATTAATTTTATCTGACATCGGCTGAGGCAAGAAAGAGTCCCCAATGGGGTACTTAGCTTTTGAAGTCTTCGGTTTAGCTGAATTTCAGGAGCTGGCTGACCAGCACTTGCGAACTGCTTCTGCTTCAGGCACCACGCGGCAAGAAAGACTGGGGAAGATGGCGTCGGCTGTCGCTTTTATACCCCAGGCGCTCTGACGTCGGGGAAAGGGTGACATCAGCCGACGCCGGACCCAGACTTTGGAATCCGGCCGACCGAAGGGCTGCCTGAGGCAGGACAACCCATATGTGATGACTGCAGATGCATCCTTGAAGGACATTAGGATGGAGTCCAGAAAAATCAACACAAGTCCTGCCGGAAGATGGGTCTTGGAAGGCATGGGTATCCCCCTGGTTGCCAACAGCTGGGCCACAAGATGCACCACATCAAGCTCTGAAAGGCTCCTGGTGGATCTAGTGGTTACTATGGACGGGGAGTCAGGCCGATCTAAGAACGGGCTATAAACTTGACCCAAGAACTGGTCTATGGACGGAGAGCATCAGGTCCGTGGTGTATGATTTGCCGAAAATGAGGTCTCGAGTCTAGAGACAGGAAGTAGTGGGGTCAAATCCAGTGTTGCTGTAATAGAGCTCTGTGCCAAAGGGACACTGAGCTGAAATGGTTGTTCAGTCTTCACTGCAGAGATAGGCATGCACTGTGCCAAAATAGCCACAGGTGCCAAAGTCGTAGCAAGCGAAGTGAGGTCTATAGTCTGTACCAGTAGTAGTATTGGAGCCAGTTAAGAAGCTGGCACTGAAATAGCAATAGTCGAAGTACTCGGAGCAGATGAGGATGGTGCCGAGGAGGCAGGTTTATGCTCAGAGGATAACTTTTGAATTTTTGGTTTTACCGACTTACCCTGGTCATCCGATGGTGAAGAGGGAACTGAATGGGGCCTTTTCTTAACTTTCATAGGAGGGATTGAGACCTAAAAGGGCCTCTGAAAAGGGAGATTTAAGCAGTCCCTTCAGAATTAGTTTATTCTTGCGCTTGTTCAGAGTGCATTGGCTGAAACTTTGGCAAATCCCATGGGGAGGCTACACCGAAAGGTGGGGCACCCCAAACAATCATGAGAGTCGCTATTAGGTAGTTTACCATTACACAAGGTACAGTGTTTGAAACTTGATGTACCCTTCTTTTCAAACATCTTGAGAAGTAAACAATACAAACTTCAGAAAGAGCGAAACTCATTTCCTAAGACAGAAAATATTTATACACATGCAGAAAAAAATCAAAAAACCCAATATAACACCAACTGGAGAAGAAAGAAAAGGAAAGGAATACCAACTATGGTACTCAAGGAATACCACAAGGGTAAACAGAAAAGGGCCTTACCTGCAATGGTACTGAAAAGGTTACCAATGGGTAGAACTAGAGAAAATATATCTAAAACTACTGTAATTAGACAAGAAAAGAAAGTACAGTTGTGTACTTACCATAAATGTAGATGTTGAGTGTATTCACTGTTGCAATCACATTTGGGTTACCCCTGCCAGGGTAGGCCTTGGCTGGCCCTAATACCAGAGACTTAGTATTTCTGCGTCGTTTGCTGTCGCTTGAGGACTGACGTCAGGTCATCAGTACTATAAAGTAAGGCAGCCTACGCCATTACAACAGTTTTTCTTGCCCTAACCTGTCAGAAGCCCCCAAAGTAGGAGGCCAGGTTCTGGTGGAAGAACCCCACCAGTGGAAAATAAATATCAATATGTCCCTTGTAAGGAAGGCAGAAAAACAAGGAAGAATGGTAAAAGGAGAAAGAATAAGGGAGATGGAGAGAGGGAAACCAAGACTGCAACAGTGAATACACTAACATCTACATTTATGGTAAGTGTACACAACTGTACTATGTTCTTGGTGTTTCACTGTTGCAGTAATCACATTTGGGTAGATTCCCAAAGCTGAGGAAATGGGTGGAGGCAGTCAAGGAAACTAGGGGTTGGCTAGGATGCCCTGCAAGAGTGCAGAGGCAAACCCTGCCCTGGATTTGAAGAGACGAGACAGGTGGTAATGCTTGGTAAAAGTGTGAACAGATGCCTAGGTGGCAGTCTCCAGAATGTCCCTGGTGGGGACTCCTCTGAGGAAAGCTGCAGAGGTGGAGGCTGCTCTGGCGAAGCATGTCCTGACCGCTTTGGGGGGAGGCTTTCCATGCCATTTGTAGCAGACATGGATGCTGTGTGCTATCCATTTGGAAATTGTTTGCTTGGAGATGGCTTTGCCTTCTGCCCCTGTAGCAAAGCTAACCAGCAATTGATCAGACTTTTTGAAGGATTTCGTTCTGTCCAGATAAATCTGAGCTGTTTGTGTACGTCTAAAGAGGGAAGAATAGTTTCCCCCTTGCTCTGGAGATTAGGAAAGAGAAGGTGGGCAAATGAATGAATTGGTTGAAAGCTACACTGGACATAAACTTGGGCATGAAAGATGCGTTACTTCTGAGGGATAACCTGTCTTTATGGAATATAAAATGAAGGGTTCCACAGCCATGAGTGCTTGTAGCTCAGAGACTCTTGTGGCTGAAGAGAAAAAGGGGCTGCTCAGTGGTAAAATGAGCAGAAATAGCAGGAGCATGAATTTTTAGAGGAGAAAGAGACCACTGTGTAGTAGGTCAGCTAAGTAATCCAGGATGAAGGGCTGTGCCGTATTGGCTCCCTTAGCCTGGATCCAGGTGCAGAACTTTTTCCACTTATCTGTACAAGACCTTCTGGTGCTAAAACGTCTGGCCTCATGGATAACATCCAGAACCTGTTTACAGAGGATGGCAGATTGGTTTGGGGTTAGGGAATAAGCCAAGCTGCCAAACTGAGTGTCTGCAATTGGGGATGCATGAATTCCCCCTTTCCTCTGGGTTAGGAGGTTTGGAATCTGAGGAAGATGCCATGGAGGCAGCAGGGACAGGCTGCATGGAAAGGGGTACCAGTGTTAGGTCCAGTTTGGAGATGCAAGAATGGTCCTTGGTTTTTCCTCCCTTATTCTGAGCAGTACCCTGGGGATGAGAGGTAGGGGTGGAAAGACACAGACAGATTGACCCAGGGGAAGGACAGGGCATCTACTTTCCAAGCCATGCAGTGATGCTCGGTGGGGGAGGCAAAGAGATAGACCTTCAGGGTTCCCCATTTCTGAGTTATTACGGTGAAGGCACTTCTGTTGTTGCCACTCATGTGGGTCCAGAAGGTTTCTGCTTAATTGGTCTGCCAAAGTGTTGAGAGAGCCTGGTAGGAATTGTGCTAACAGATATAGTTGCATGGAAGAGGCTGTGAGCCAAAGAGTCATGGCCAGCCTGCATAGAGGGTAGTATCGAGTCCCTCCCTGCTTGTTGATGCATAACATCAGTGGTGTTCCGTTTTGATCAGGAGAACCCCTGGAGAGAGAAGGGGTTTGAAAGCTATCAAGGCATGCTGCACAGCAAACATCTCTTCTGTGGGCTCCATTGGCCCTGTATGCACCTGCCCTCCAGGTGTGCACCCCAAGCATAGTCCAATGCTTCTGTGGTGAGGGTCTGGGGGGGGGGTGCACAATCCCTTGTGTGAGCATGCTGTCGCCCACCAAAGAAATTCCTTTCTGAGGCAAGGAATTATAGGTAGAAGAGTTTCCAGGTCTTGAAAGTGTTGACACCAAAGGCTCTTTAGGTACCACTGAAGTTTCCTCATATGCAGTCTGGCATATGAAATGAGTTGTATGCAAGATGCCATGAACCCCAAAACATGCAGGATCTGCAGATAGCTGGGGCCTGGTGGCTAGTTGAGAGAAGAAGGCTGTCAGGAAAATTTGTTTCTCTGCTGTAAGGTACGCCATCTGGGGTGCTGTGTCCAGACTTCTTCCCAGGAAGATTATCCTTTGGGTGGGCACCTGTTTGGATTTCTTTTTGTTGATTGTGCATCCTACGGAGGTTAGTAGGGTCTTTAAAAAGGCCAAGTGCTTGAGCAGCTTTTCCTGGCTATCTGCCTGAATAAGGCAGTCTAAGTATGGGTAAATTTGAATACTTCTGTGTCTGCAAAAGGCAGTGGCTGGAGCCAGCCATTTTGTGAAAACTCTGGGAGCAGTAGATAAGCCAAAGAGAAGCACAGAGAACTGAAATGTTGAGATCCTGCCATGAAGCGGAGATATTTCCTGCACGATTCCCTGACAGGAATGTGGAGGTAGGCCTCTTTTAGCTCTAGGGTGGCTAGCCAAGCATCCTTTGAGAGCATGGGTAGCAGCTGCTGGAGGGTGAGCATTTTGAAATCACCAGGAAGGTGTTTAGAATGGATAGACTGAGGGTGGAGCACCAGGTGCCCTCTTTTCTGGGCATCAGAAAAAGTTTGGAGTAGAAGCCTTGGCCTATCTGTTGCTGGAACATGCTCTACTGCCCTGAGAGAGCAGGGAAATGATTCTCTTAAGCCTCTGCCCACTGATTTGGTGGTAGATCTGGGAACCCTTTTGGGGTTGGAAGGCTGTGGAAGGAAAGTTAGTATCCCTGAGACAAGTTCAGAACCCACTGGTCCTTGGTAATGGTGGCCCAGGTACTTGAGTGAAGGAGAGTTTTCCTCATAGGGTAAATGAAGGTGGGCAGGGGGGGGGGGTGGAGGAGGCGAGTTATTCTGAGTTCTTACCATAAGGGGGGGGGGGGCTAAGAACTCCCCGGTTTTGAAGTGGAGGTGGGTCCACTGCTTAGATCTCTGCCTTCCCTGGGGCTGCTATCTGGGGGGTTTCCAAGGGGCCTAGGCTGGGCTGGTTTATTCAGAGCAGAAAAGACCAGTGCTTGAAGGGACAATGCCTGCTGAACCTAGGGGGCTGGATCTGTAAAAAAAAAAAAAAAAAAAAAAAAAAAAACCTTAACTGTTTGTATAGATATTTTTCTTCCATCTTTAAGACCTCTTCTGCCTTAGTGCCAAATAAGTTATTTGTGTGCAAGAGGGCATCCAACAATTTAGATTTGACAGTGTGGCAGGGGTTGTTCCTTAAGCCATTTATGTCTTCTAATGACAGTCAGTAACTGCTGCCCTGCAAGAAGCTTCTAGGGCGTCAAAGCCACAGTGCAAAGTGTGTTAAGTTACTTGACTTGCAGAATGCATCAAGTCTTGTAAATCTTTAGATTCTGCCCAAGCAGGAAAGGAAGACATTTTTTGTTTTAGGAGTTCCAAGGTAAGTTGCTGAAACTTCAGCATATGGAACTGACAATTTAGTGCCCTGATAGCAACAGCAGTCTGAGATGTACACTTGTTTTTACCCAATCTGTCCAATGCTCGGGAATCCCTGTCTGAGGGGGTGGGATTCTTAGCAGAGGTTGCTTTAATCCCTTTTGGCTCTTGAGAAATGGCCTCAGGGTCAGCTGTTAGATTTTTAAAAAGATATTTGTGTGAGTCAAGGACTCTATATAGTACCTGTCTGGAAGTAGGGTGTCAGGAGTCCAGCTGGATTCAAGGAAAACATCCTCCACAACATCCAGGACTGGGGGGATGGTCAAGGGTCTGTTGTGTGGAAGATATAGGAATTCCCAGAGTCTCTTTTCAGATTGAGGACAGCCTTGACTCTCCTAGTGGAAATGCTCCCTTAATGTATGCAGGGTTTCCCCCAAAGGAAAAATCCTCTGGGGACAGGCTGAAGGAATGGAGTTCTCTGCATCAGAATCCTCATAAGTGGAGAGGGGTTGCATGTCTTCATAGTCAGATGCATCAGATTCATCTGACTCTTGTTCATACAACTACAGGGGACAGATCTCTTTTCCTTTTTGAGGGGGTAGCTTGACTTCCCTTGATCAGCATAAGGTCTTCCGCCATTTTAAGCTTTTGAAACTGAGGCAAGGTAGCAGATGCCTGAGTGGGTCAGTTTCTTGGGTGCGTTTCGAAACCTGGGCCTAAGAAACTGTTGCTTCTGAAAGAACGACAGTCGCAAAAGACGTACGTCAAGAAATGACTTCCTCGGAAGCTGGTGCCTGCTCAGCGGCTCCAAACCCATCCAAGGTAGAAACTACCACAGGGATCCTTAGTCGAAGAGTTTTGTGGCATATTGGACTCCGAAAGGGTCTCTGTATCGGACTGCAAATCAACTAAAGTGGGAATCAGGGGCTGCGAAAGCACCTCACTGAGTACTGGAGGTGTGACTACTAGCTTAACGTTAGAGTCGTTGATATGTCTGGACCTGTGCTGTCTGTCTTTAGCTTTACTTTTTTCGGAAGATCTGCTGTCGGATGGCTTACTGAAGCCATATCGGAATTAGAGTACTGTAAACTAAAATATCTGGCTTCAATAAGGGCCCGATGACGGATAGTTTTGGCGTTGAACAAAGCACAGAAGCGACAATGGGGGACATCGTGGTCTGGGCCTAAGGAAGTGACGCAGTAAGAGTGGAAGTCTCGGTGTGATATTTGCTTTCCACAGGCGAGACAATTATTAACTTTCTGACATCGGTTGGTGCAAGAAAAAAAGGGTCCCCAATGGGGTACTTAGTTTTAAAAGACTCCAAGTTCAATTCAGAGATGAAAACTCAGGTAGCGGCCGACCGGCACTCGTGCAAACTGCTTCTGCTTCGGGTTCCATGGCAAGAAAAACTGATGTAATGACGTTGGCTGCCTTACTTTATATTACTGACGACCTGAAGTTAGTCCTCGAGCGACGGCAACCAACGCAGACATACTAAGTCTCTGGTATTCGGGCCGACTGAGGGCTACCCTGGCAGGGATAACCCAAATGTGATGACTGCGACAGTGAAACATGAACATCTATAGCTCACAAATTTTTAGAAAAAAACAAGTTTTTCACACAAATATAAAAAAAGGTTTCCACTTAGCTGAGAGCTTGGCTGAAATGCGGCTTTACAGCTGTGTGGCAAACGAGATATGAGGTAACTAGGGGAAGGGCATTGTTGGTAGAAACTTAGCTCTAGAGTTAACAGGCCAACTTTGTTCAGAGGGCTCGGAACCAAACCCATCAGTGATGAATGGAAAGAAGATTATCAGATAATCAGTTTGGAACAAGAATGTGATACAAAAGAACTTGAGCAAGAGGGAGTGTATAAATATTTGCGAATGACAGAGGATAAACAAAACATGAACAAACGCAAATAAAACTTAGTAAGGAATATTTTTGAAGATTTTGAAGATTTAAATTAATCCTGAACACAGTGTTGATATCTAGGAACAAAATTCAAGCTATAACCCAATTTACTTTTCCTGCCCTAACTTGTAGTTTTGGAGCGATTGACTGTCCCCAAAACTTGTTGGAAAGATTAGACAGAAAAGGATGCTTCATGCTCAAATGATTATAAAAATCAGTGCATACTAAGGTTATAGATTACCCTTTCCTAAGGAGGTACAGGCCTCCTTGAAACTGATTACATGTACAGATCTGCAATCGTGGGACTGCACAAATATCTGCTGACCCCACAAAACCCAAAAGTACTGAAAGTTTTGAAACATAAGAAGTATAACTAAGATAACGTCCTTTCGCAGCCTAGCAGAAGTATACTGAGTCCAGCAGGATTGGAAATCAAACCAGAAGTAGATAAAAATCAGGCAGCTACTGAATGTGCCAAAAACAAAAGAATATAAGGTGAAGGACCAGATGAGAAGGCAATAAATGTGGAATATGCATAAATATAACTGTAGGTACAGAAAACTCCTGAAAGAACCTAGTGTTGATTAGAATCAAATGCAGAAATGGTTAAGGAGAGGCAAATTCAAACCAAACCATGAAAGGTTAATACTGGCAGCCCAAGACAGTGAGCTACGTACACGCTGGTTTACAAAGTCCATTGAACATGTGGGAAAAGCAGGAATACAAGTTTTGTAAATCAGAACGGGAAACAGTCACACACTTGCTGGTTGCGACATACTAATGGCAGGAGGACTGTACACTTGAAGGCATAATAATGTAGCAAGACTGTTGCACTGGGGATTGTGCAAATATTATGGTACTGAAGTAGCTGAAAAAACACTGGAAACAAGAGCCACAAAGCATCACAGAAAATTATTAAGTCTACGTCACTTGGGTCACCCATTACCAACAGTTCAAAGGATAGATCTGAGAAAAACGGATACAGTGGTCCAAGAAAAGCAAAGGAGCACTGATAAGTGAAATCACTACACCCAGTGACTAGTGTCTTGCATACAGAGAGAGAAATTAATAAAATATCATGACTTGTAGGCAGAAACGAGAGGAACGTGCAAGAATATCCAAACAGTTCCAATAGTAGTAGGAGCAATGGGTCTCAAAAATAACCTACAGTCGTATTCAGTTATGTTACCAATATATGTAACTTCATACAAATTGCAGGATAAGTCATTACTGAGCACATTGCAAGTGCTGCAAAGAGCATTTCTGGTTGACAAAGACAAACATTACTAACTTCATGAACTTTAATCATACTTTGACTTAGGAATGGGGGCCATTTCATTCATAGCATTAAAAACCCAAAAGACTTTGGAAAATTGAGAGCGCGCGCAAGAGAGAGACTCAATACCTCATTAGAATATCGGAAACCTGAAAACAGTCCCATTTAAATAATTCCATCATACAAGAAATAGTATCCCCAAGAGAGAGTTCTTCAAATGGAGAGTCTGGGTTAATAGAGTCTTTCTCCTCCTCTGCCATTATCGAAGGGGGAAGCTATGGCCCATATCAGCAAGTACCTGATCTAGGATATTTGCTCCCCTAGTGGGAGTGCAGACTAGCTGCTCCAGAGCATTTGTATTTACAAAGTCAGGAAATCTTTGGGATTGCTTGTTAATGGTCATGTACTTCTCCCAGTTAATGGAGTAGTAGTTAAAATCACCTGCGAGTACAGTACTGGGCTGGATGGCGAGTGATTCCAGTAACTTTAGGTATGACCATGGGTTTCCTGGGTCATGGTGGGGGACCTATAAGTAGCAAGAATATGGTAATGGATTTTTCCCATTTTTAGTTGGACATGGAGTAGTTCAAGCATGTCAGGATATTGGGTTGTGGAATGTTTTGTCTTATGGACTTGGCAGTTGAAGCACAATGAATGTGGCTGTGTGTGTTGTGATGGGAATCGTCTTGTTCGTGTACATGCAGAGTTCGATGACTGCACTTGAGAGACCGTTGAGGTTTGGGCAAGTTACATGTGGGCACCTCTGCATATGTGGGTGTGGTCTTTTACAGGTGAAGCGAATGATGCGAGTCACTGGCAACCACTTATTTTGCATTTTCTGTATGTTAAAGTCTTTCCTTCAGTGTACGTTTAATTGCATCTCTCGCATACTGTAGCTGCATCTGAGAATTAAGTGGTTTTCAGTGTACATAACACAGCTATTACACTGCCTCAGTTTACCCATGTCCACCCAAGCTGGACACACAGATAATAGTAAAGTGCCCATCCATGGTTGCAGGTCCTAATGTGTACTTGGGAAGGAAAGGTGTGAAAGGTGTTTGTAACCAAAAAGGTGTTTATTTGGTGTAATTTGCAGTTAATCTAACTGGCAATGCTGCCCTGTGCCAAATCAGATCCTCTCTACACAGCAACAGCTGGGTGCTACAACATAACTAGCACAGTAAAATTTCACAGTATAAGGAAAATCAGCAATGTTCCCAGATTATGGAGAATGTACAGGACACTGGCACAGCTCCATGCAAAACTGTTGAATTTATACCAGAACTGGAAATACAGAAAACTGACTACTGAGCCCTCTGGCCAATAAAACTACACTTAGAACTCTTATGTGCTTCCCAACTCAACCAGGTAAACACTTATTGCCACTAGGTGAATAATCCCAGTCCTCCAAAAGTAAAAGTACAATAACGGAGTGTCCAGTGAAAATGCCATCACAAACTTAAAAATACAGATAAAGCAGTGTACTTTAAACCGCTTATAAAAGTGGGGTTATTCAATGAAAGTACTTTGCTTTGTAGAAATTATCCAAGAGCCACTCAAATGTCCTGAATTTATGAAGGCAGTAAATGCAAGATAAACTGATTAATAAGCCCTCCAGCCAATAAAACTACATGAAGGAAATTGTAATGCATTTCACCAAACTATACAGATCAGACTACCACCCACTGCCACCATATGGAAAATTCAATGTCTTCTCGATGTAAAGAGATAGAAAAGTGATTGCTAAAAGTGATTGCTAGTGTAAAACTACGTGTTTATATCATGCTATCGAAAGATGAAAACAGCAAACACTAATTCATCGAACCTAAAATATCTAAACCACACAATATCGAACATTCAGAACAGCAATTGTTTTCCTTGGGAAAAAAAATTGCTATTCCGAAACACATACAACACAAGCACACCTAAAAAACATCAATCTACACACACACACTTATAATCCTACAACTAACCCTACACTAAACTGTACATACACTACCACCTATCCACTTACCTTAACCCAAACCATAAGGTCCATCACTTTCGCACACTCACCTAACTTGCGCCCTAACCCTAACTCACCTAACCCGCTCCCCAACCCTAACTCACCTAACCCATGCCCCAACCCTAACAACCACACAATCACACACTTAACTGAACCAGACCAGTAACTTTCCACCACAGCGCTGAAAATAGTGAAGCCACAGAACCAGCCAACCAAATTCAGTGTTCTTCAGCTTCGCTATTTTTAATGTTCCCTCAAAACGGGTCGATATTAGAACATTCTACGTTTTAAAACTTCGAAATTCTGATATAGACCCTAAAAATACAGTACTTTATTCTTCTAAAGCTGACAGAAGTTAGAGAATTTCCAGTACAAGTCAAAACACCAAAGCAAGCAATCAATATACCAAACCAGTATTAAAAATACTTCCACGCCCTTTATCCATGTCATACTGCCATAAAAATAATGTTTAATAGCAATTTACATTAGATTTTATCAGAATTTAAAATTTCCATAGTACATTCAAATAATTTGTGGTAAAAAATTAAGAAGGTTATACACACAAATGAGTCATACATACAGCAATGCAAAATACTGAAAAAAGTTTTGCTGTATTTTCCTGTACAAGCCGAAAATAAAGCTACACACACACACACTCACCACCCCCACTCACCACACCCACTCACCACCCCCACTCACCACCCCCACTCACCACACCCACTCACCACACCCACTCACCACACCCACTCACCACACCCACTCACCACACCCACTCACCACACCCACTCACCACACCCACTCACCACACCCACTCACCACACCCACTCACCTCAAAGAAATAATCAGAATCTTTCCTCAGGAACAGTACAAACAAACATTTGTCAACAACAGAATGCTAACAGCCAGCTACAAAAATTCTACTGGGAATTACTGTAAACGGTAAAAAAATGTAATATTTTTTTTTAATAAAAATTAAATAAAACTGAGGAAGGGGGGGTCCTCTAATGTGTTATCTGAGCAGTAAGCTGAAAAAAATTAGCACTGGATCAAGTGAAGACGGAGGACTTCTTTGGATGGCAAAGAGAGCCAGTGATAAATCATTCCCTCTCAGGATATGCTCAGCCAATTACAGGAAAAGACAGGGAAGTAGTCTGTGCTTTACAAATCTGGCCAGTACTGGGTTACTGGAGTAGATTACCCAAAATGCCACTGAGGCAGTGGGAACGATGAACAAAAGTTCTGTGTAACAGCAATACTAAATGTCACTGCTAAAACAGAAAATGTCAAATTCTGATTGTGTAGAAAATAAGGAAATACAGGATTTATTGCATGCAACTGGATCCAGTTTCCACTCGTGGGGATCCATGAGGTTTCTGCTTAGCTCGTCTGCCAGAGTATTTTTCTTTGCTGGCAGGAACTGTGCTTGCAGGTGTACTTGCGTCAGCTGCATCTTTTATACTCCTGGTGCACTGACGTCAGGGAAGTGGCAACAGCAACCGATGCCGGACCTAGACTTTGGAATTCGAGCCAACTGCAGGTAGCCTGCCAGCAGGATAACCCAAGTGTAATGACTGCAACAGTGAAACACGAACATCAAAATTTCTGCGTACTAAGGTACTTAGGAGACAACTTAGGAAAACAATATTGTGCTGAGTCTAGCAAGACTTTTTCGATGTTCTCATTGACAGCAGCAGTCTGTGTAGAAGGTACCCCGTCCAGGTGAGAGAGCTCCAACACTTTGAAAAAGACTTTGCAAAGACAAGCAAATTGTCTAAAAAGGAAAATGTGAATACTATTAGAGCAGTGGACAGACCAAAGGGTAATGCAGAGAACGGACAGTGTGATCCAGACACAGAAAAATCTTTAAAACTATTAGAGATCTGGATATATAACAATATGCTGACATGCATTTTTTTTTTTAATCTAATCCAAACACAACCCCCTTTTTTTCCCCATTTTTGTACATGGGGGTCAGGGTGTCACTTCAATACTGAATCTCGGGTGCCACCACAAAACTTGAATGGCAAACGAGAACACGACATGGAGTAGCATTTTTGAACTAGGGTACGATCACAAACGAGTTAAGAAAAGAAAAACCCAGAACTAGTCACCATGGATTCTTTCTTTGGCACCAGAAACATTGAAGGACACCTTTCCACTAGCTGAGGAAAAGAAACTGATCACCCTCAGAGACAGCAGATACTAGAGTACAGGAGGGCAAAAAAAGAGCATGGTTTGTGTATGAAGAATCCCTAGAAAAGGAGGAAAAGACTCCTACTACCATCTGTAACCTTAACGAATTACTTTCAAAACATATCAAACAATGTGTTGCCAAAGACAGAAATGGAAGTTCAGACTGTCTGGAAGGATTAAGGATATGCCAGGGTGGGAAGCTTGACAGTCTCTCAGGCAGACTGTTCTTTCTTCTGGGGGTCATTTACTTTGCAGTTTTAAAAAGTTAAAAGGGTACCATTAAACCCCTTGGTAAACTTGGAAAACGAAGGTTGAAAAATCGGGGAAACTCCTTGAATCAGCTTAGCTATCTCATCACGATTTTAAGATCTCTGTAGAAGATGGTCCAAAAACCAAAGCAAAATTAAAAATTTCTGCTTTAATATGGACTGGAGGGTTTTGACTGCTCAATCAAGTGCACCTCGCAGTGATGGTTCCAGTGACAGTAGCATGGAACTGGCATCAGCAGAATAAGCAGATTTTTCAGGAGAAGGATTGCTATTAAATGAAAGCTATGTATTCGCCATAAAGTACAGTTGTGTACACTTACCATAAATGTAGATGTTAGAGTGTATTCACTGTTGCAGTCATTACACTTGGGTTAGCCTGCTGGCAGGCTACTCTGTCGGCCTGAAATCCAAAGTCTAGGTCCGGTGTTGGTTGCTGTCGCCTCCTCCCTGACGTCAGTGCGCCAGGGGTACAAGATGCAGCAGACGCCATTTTTTTCCAGTTTTTCTTGCCCCAGATGTCAGGTGCCCCCCAAAAGGGTAGGCTAAAAATATGCCAACAAAACATGCATGCACAAAATATATTATACCTTCATCTATAAGCAAATACACCACATAGGTTGTATAGATTAGAGGTGCAGATAAGTTCCAGCAAGGATATGAGGGATGGTGGGTGGGTAACCTGGACTGCAACAGTGAATACACTAACATCTACACTTATGATAAGTGTACACAACTGTACTATGTTCTTCGTGTTTCACTGTTGCAGTCATTACACTTGGGTTGAATCCCAAAGCTATGGTTGGGAGGTTGGAGCTAAATAGCATTAGGAGTGGCTATGAGGCCCTGCAGAACTGCAGTAGCAAAGCCTGCCCTGGATTTAGAGTAGAGTGGTTAGTGATAGTACTTTGTAAAGGTGTGCACTGAACTCCAGGTAGCAGCCTCTAAAATGTCTTTGGTTGGTACTCCCCTGAGGAAGGCTGCTGAAGTGGCTGCTGCTCTAGTTGAATGTGGCCTAATGCCCTTAGGCACTGGCTTGCCATGCTGTGAATAGCAGAAACGAATGCAGTGGCCTATCCACTTTGAAATGGTCTGTTTTGAGAGACTTTCCTTGTGATCCTGCAGCCTATGCCACTAGTAGTTGCTCTGTCTTTCTGAAAGCTTTGGTTCTGTTCAAGTAGAAGCGTAGCTGTCTGTGTATGTCCAAAGAATGCAGAATTCTCTCCCCCTTATTCTGTGGGTTTGGATAAAAAGTAGGCAGATGAATAGTTTGGTTCAGCGCCACACTGGACACTACCTTAGGCATAAATGTCGGGTTTGTCCTCAGAGAAACCCTGTCTGGATAAAAAATGATAAAAGGTTCCACAGCCATGAGTGCCTGTAGTGGAGACTCGTCTTGCAGAGGTTATTGCTAGGAGCAGAGCGGTTTTCCAAGATATAAGATTTATATCAGCTGTAGCAGCTGGATCAAAAGGAGGCAGGGTGAGTTTTTCCAAGACATAATTGAGGTCCCATGTATGTATTGGTGATCTCCTTGGAGGCCTTAAGTTTTTGGCTCCACTGAGGTACTGCCGTAACAAAGGATGTGAAAACATTGGTGGCTCTGTATTGTAATGAGCTGAAATGGCAGAGGCATGAATTTTAATTGATGAAAAGGATAGGCCTTTGTCCAGCATCTCAGTTAAGCATTGCAAAATCTGAGGAATATTTGGTATAGTTGTGTCAATTCCTTGGGCCTGGTTCCAGGCACAGAATCTCTTTCATTTTCCAGCGTAAGATTTTCTGGTACTAGACCTTCTGGCCTCCAAAATGACATCCATCACAGCTTTAGTGAGGTGCGTTTTGTAGGACTACATTATCCGCCATGCTGCCAGATTTAAGGTCTTGAGTTGGCTGTGCAGGATCGGATTGTTTTTTTGGGACAGAAGATGAGATATTTGAGGCAAGGTCCAAGCCGGGCATTGAGACAAGTTCCTTAGTATTGGATACCAGAACTGGCGGGGCCAATCTGGGGCAATCAGTATCATCCTTTGGCGTCTCGTCTGACCTTTAGGAGTACCTTGGGGAGGAAAGACATACTGCTAAGCTTTTCCAGCTGAAAGATAGGGTGTCCACTTTCCATGCTTGTCTGTGATGAGTCCTTGTGCAGAATCTTTTTAGTTGGTAGTTGTGAGGAAAGGCAAATAGATCTATATCCAGGCATCCCCATTTCCTTGTAATCATGCTAAAGACTTGTGGGGCCAATTTTCACTCGTGGGGATCAATGAGGTTTCTGCTTAGTTCATCTGCCAGAGTATTTATCTTTCCTGGCAGGAACTGTGCCTGCAGATGAAATTGGTAAGTCAATGCTGTGTCCCACAAAGTCATGGCTAGTCTGCAAAGGGGTAGGAATGAGTGCCTCCCTGCTTCTTTATGTACCACATCACCGTGGTGTTTCTGTCTATCAGTAGTTATCCCTGATGAAGCAGGTCCTTGAAGGCTGTCAGGACATTCTTACAGCTAGCATCTCTTTTTGATTGATATGTAGATGCATTTGGTTTGCGGACCACGTGCCTTGAATACATCTTCCTGTCATGCGGGCCCCCCAAGCATAATCTGATGCATCCGTTGTTAATGTCTGCCTGGCTGGGGGTAAAGTGAATGGCTGTCCCTTGTTCTGGTGACAAGCCTTCGCCCACCATCGAAACTCCTGTTGCAGGCAGGGAATGAGGGTAACTATTGTTTCCAGGCTGTGGCAATGTTGAGCTCAAACACTTTTTAGGTACCATTGAAGTTTCCTCATATGCAGTCTCGCATATGGAATTAGTAGAATGCAGGATACCATGAAGCCCAAAGCCTGCAGAATGTTTCTTGCAGATAACTGGACCTTTGTTGCCAACAGTTTGAAATATGTAGTCAGTTGCCTTTGTCTGGCGTGACATAAGCCATCTGAGCAGTTGTATTTAAGCTTGCACCCAGGAATATCTCTTGAGAGGGTACTAGTTTTGATTTCTTTTTATTGACTGTGTACCCTAGGCCTGTTAAAAAATCTCTTTACAAATGCCAGATGCTGTAGTAGAATGCCCAATCCAAAGTAAAAGCAATCGGACACTGCTGGAGTAAAAGGTACAATGTTCTTTATTCGTAAAACAGGTTAGCGCTTTCGGGATAAACCCTTCCTCAGACAAAGTACATAACAATGAAACACCATATTTAAAATACAACTAACCAATCATTTGCTTAGAAAAACCCGCCTATTTTCCAAGGTGGGTTTAATTGGTAATACATCGTTTAATCCAGGTTCCCTATGTGCCATTAAATCAACTATCCATTTGGATTCTGCTAGGGCTGTCTGTCTATCACCCCCCCTACTGTTGTGTTTTATATTAACAATGCACCTGAACTTAAAGTATGTGTAGGATTTACACTAATGTGTCTATATAAAGCATTGCTTAAATCATTATTTCTGATGTTACTCAGGTGCTGCAAAATCCTCACTTTAAACATATTGTTGGTCATACCAACATAAGATGGACAGCAAACACATTCTGCTAAATAAACTAAATTCTGTGTTCTGCATGTGGCTCTACCTTGAAAATGAAATAGTTTATGCGTGTTAGGATGTCTGAATTCTGTCTGGGTGTTAATAAGTGTACATGCCTTACATCTACCACAAGCATGAGTACCTAAACTCATATTAGGTGTCCTTTCTCTATCTTGATATGTTTCTTTACAAAAAAAATCTTTCAAATTTTTGTTCCTTCTGTATGTAAACATAGGACGTTCTCCCACAATGTCTTTTAGACTGTAGTAGAATGCCCTTGTTCTCTGCTTGAATGAGGCAGTTGTCCAAGTAAGGACACATTTGTATTCCCTCTGTCTGCAGAATGCAATTACTGGTGCCAGGCACTTTGTGAAGACCCTGGGCGCAGTAGATAAGCCAAAGGGCAGTGCAGAGAATTGGTAGTGCATTGAGCCAGCTTTGAATCTGAGGTATCTCCTGCATGTTTGTCTGACTGGGGCATGCATGTATGCCTCTTTTAGGTCTAAAGTCACAAGCCAAGCCTTATGGCCTAGCATGGGCAGAAGTTGCTGTAGAGTCAACATTTTGAATTTTGGCACATCCAGATGTGTTTAGAATAGACAGGTCCAGTATTGGTCTCCAGGTCTTGTCCTTTCTTGGTACCAAGAACAGTCTTGAATAAAATTCTTGTCCCTGCTCTTGCTCTGGTACTTGCTGAATGGCCCTCATGTCCATGCGGGATGAGACTTGTGTGCCTCTGCCCACTGATGTTTTGGCAGGTCTGGCCATCTGTTTGTCCTTAGCCGATTGTGGAAGTGAAACCTGTAGCCTTGTGACACTGTCTAGGACCCATTTGTCCTGGGTTATTACGTGCCAATTTTGAGCAAAAAGTGCTAGTTTCCCCCTAAAGGTGCTGCCAGAAGATAAGTGCTTGGTGCAGGCAGGGGGAAGTCATTGGGACTGTTTCCTGTATGGCTGTGATTTGTCTTCTCCACTTTTGGAGGTAGAAGCACCCCATTGTTTGGATCTGTATAAACCTTGGGGCTGGGATCTGCCACTTGGGTGTCTGTATCTGCCCCTTTGTGGTATGACGCTGGAAAGGACCAATTCTTTGTAGGCCAGTGTCTGCTAAATCTTGGAGGCTGTACCTGTAAGAAATCCTTAACCATTTGCATAGATTTAGCTTTGTCCTCCATTTTCTTTAACACTTCTGCCTTAACACCAAACAAGGTGTCATGCTGTAATGGACCATCTAATAATTTTGCTTTGACATGGTCAGGCAGATTTTGTTCCTTTAACCAAGCATGTCTCCTGATGACAGAACCCGTAACAGCGGCCCTGCAGGATGCCTCCAAAGAATCAAAACCACATTGAAAAGTATGCTTTCCAACTTGCTCAGCTGCATGCAATAAATCCTGCAGTTCTTTGTTTTCTGCACATTCAGAATTTATCAACATTTTGTGTTTAAGCAGTGACATAATATATTGCTGACATTTGAGCATATGAAACTGCAATTTAAAGCTCTTATAGCCAAGGTAGTAAATCTTTTCCCCCCATCTGTCCAATGCCCTAAAATCCCTGTCAGAGGGGGTAGGTTTTTTTTGCAGGGGATGCTTTGACCCCTTTGGGACCCTGAGCGATAGTTAATGGATCAGCAGCAGGGTTTTTGAAAAGGAATTTATGAGCCAGGCACCCTGTAGTACTGGTCCGGCTTAACAGGAGCTGGAGATGAGTCAGGGGTCAGACTGGACTCTGTTAAAACATCTACAATGTCTAACAGGTGGAATAGCTAGGGACCTGTGTTGTGAGAGTAAAAGGAAGTCTCAGCCTTTTCTTAGATTCTGAATAATCTTGGCTCTCCCAGTGGAAATGTTCCCTCATGGTATGCAAGGTTTCCCCAAAAGAGTAATCCTCAGCATCAGAATCCTCATAGGGAGGAAGAGAGTATTCCTGATCAGAAGAGGAATTAGATGAAATGGAAACCTGATCTGAAGATTCATATTCTGTCTCTTGCCTAGGCCTCTTATCAGGAAGGGGATGGGAATCCCTGATCAAAGTAATTAAGCCTTCGGCCATTTTAAGCATTTGTTTTTTGGGAATGGAGGCCTGACCATGAGGCTGCTGTACTTGTTTGTCTTTAAAGGTGCTTTAGTCTTTGCCATTGCAGCTGGAGTCGCTTTAATGTACAATTGAGTAGGTCTGAAAACACCCTCAGAAGCAGATGCCTGCTCAGCGGCTCCAAACCCATCTGGGGGAATATTCTCCGAAGGTCCAATACCTTGGGCTTCCAGAGACCTAGGCGACTCGACGTGGGAGTCTGTAGCAGCCTGCGGGTCCAAACTAGCAGGCATCAGAGGCTGCGAAAGTGCCTCACAGAAGTGGCGACTGGCTTAGAGGAAGCCTGGTCTGTTTTAGACCTCAGATGCCTGTCCTTTTCTTTTTCTTTGCGTTTCTTGTGAATTCCGGTAGTCAGATGGCTATCAGACGGCATTGTGTAATTAAATCTTCTGCCAAAATAGTGAAATGCAAAATCGTGCCGGCGCTTAAAAGTGCGCTGGTTAAATCTAACAAAACCAACAACTAGCAATGTCGTGATCAGGGCCTAGGTAAGGAATACAGTAAGAATGAAAGTCCTTATGAGGTATTTCATTCCCTCAAGAAATACAATTAACTTTTTCTGACATCGGTCTGGAGCGAGAAAAGTTTTCCCCAACGGGGTACTTAACTTTTAATGAAGACTTCAGATCTGAAATTAGAACACGAAAATCTCAGGAGTCAGCCGACCGGCACTTGTGAACTGCTTCTGCTTCGGGCACCGCGCGGCAAGAAAGACTGAAGAAAATGTTGTCGGCTGCATCTTTTATACCCCTGGCGCACTGACATCAGGGAAGAGGAGACAGCAACAGACACCAGACTTAGACTTTGGAATTCAGGCCGACTGAGGGTAGCCTGCCAGCAGGATAACCCAAGTGTAATGAATGCAACAGTGAAACATGAAAAACATCTACACAGGTGTTGTCCACTTTCATTCCTCAACTGATGGGTCTTGGATCTGACTTCAGATCCAGCTTGGCCATATTCGCTTAAACTTTCAGATCAGATGCTCAAGCTCCTCCCTTTGCTCATAATACCTCAGAACCCTGTAATACCTCCGATCAAGTCTGCTGCCCAAAATCAGAAAGACTAAACCATAGCCCATATATGAAAAAAGTTAATAGGAAAGACGGGTACAAACAGAACAGCAGGTCGGAAAACACTATCAAGTCATTCCTTGATGAAAAGGAAGTGGACAGACGAGGGGATGCTGAGAAAATGAACAAGACAGATGCATAGTTATGGCAAGTACATAATTTTCATATCTGATGGGACAGAGCCCTCAGCTACGTGACCCTCATGGAAGGATATACAGCAGAACCAAAAGCAACCCTGTTTCTGGAGATCAAATCCAATTTGTAATGAGCAGTAAAAGTATGAGCACTGGAACAAGAAGCTGCAGCATAAAATCAATAGAAATTTTCTGAACCAAAAAGCAAATGAAGTAGCCATGAAACTAGTGGAATGAGCTTTTGGAGATCTGAGCAAAGATGGACATCGTTGACTAACAATATGCCATCTATTAACCACTTAGCTAAGTTAACTTTAGAAACTGGTTTTCCTAATACGTTGGAGGGAAAGGAGATTAACAACTGATCTGTTTTTCTAAAATCCTTTGTCCTATGGAGATGAAAACAGAGCTAACAGTATCTGATGTAATGGGGATGAAAGCCTGGGCTAACAATTATTGGAATTGGAGAAACCATGCAGTCAACCTGAGGCCTTCAATGTCTGGATGTGTTGACCTCAAGGGATGAGAGATTACATCAGGACTGGAATCCAATAACCAAGGTGGACATAGAAGATCAGACCACAGGAAGGGAAACCACACTTGACAAGGGCAAAAAGGGGCAATGAGAATAACTTTGCTCTTCATCCAAAGTGCTTTCTGAAGAAATTTGGGGATCAGAGGTATGTATGGGGGAAAGCATAAGAGACACCAGAGGGCCAAAAGTGGACTAGAGCATCATCGCTCCGTAAACCCCACAGGGGTCGGGGCAAAAAACCTGCAGTACTTGTTATGGAGAGAGACGAACAGACAGAAGCAAGATTGACCCCACAGATGGAAAACATTCTTCACCACTAACTGGTTGAGAGACCACTCCTGAGGCATCAGAATTGACCTGCTGGGTTTGTCTATTAGCATGTTGGACTTCCCCAGTATATGTACTGCCATGAGAAAGTGGCTTAAGGTGATAGTCCACTGCCACCATTCTCACTGCTTCTCAACAGAGGGGACAGGATAGGAGTCCCATCTCCCCCAAACCAATTTGCTGATGTACCAAACTACTGACATTGTCTGTTTAGACAGCAATGGTCCCCAAAGAGATGTAGTCCTGAAAGGCCTGCAACACTAGCAGGACTACCCTCATCTCCAGGACACGGACATGTACATTGACCATGCCTTGGACTGTCCGTCCCAAGAAATGCCCCCCACCTCATCTGGCAGATGTCCATGTTTACAAGCTACCAGGGGTAGAAACAAAAAGGGACATCCCGACAAACGTCATAAGACATGACCTACCAAAGCAAGGAATTTTTACAAACCTGTTTATTGGACAGGACAGGGTTACAGCAGCCACCACTTGAACCTTAAGCCTGAAGGCACAGTCCTGCTGGGGAAGAGGTGTGAAAATTAGAAGTTATGTACCTACCATAACGTTCCATGTTAGTTGTCTTCTCTCGCCTTTTCTTGCTGGATGGGTTCGGAGCCGATCCTCGGCTCCGACTCGGCACTTGCTTTAGCTTGAGAACTCCTTTTACCAGCTCGAGGCAACCCTATATCCCATGATGCAAGGCGGAACTACCTCAGATCTCGTTTGGTAGCTAACCTACCCTGCTAAGGACTAACCTAACATATTTAGGAAACCCAAGTTCATAATAAAGAGTCCTCTAATGTAAAACTCAGGAGGAAACAACCTGATAGGAACTCTTCAAGATCTGTCCAGGCCAGGGGGAAGGAGGGAGGGACGCAAGAAAGAAGGCGAGAGAAGACAACTAACATGGAACGTTATGGTAGGTACATAACTTCTAAATGTTAAGTTGTCAATCTCGCCTTCATTCTTGCTGGATGGGACCGTCCTAGCACCTGTATCCTGGGTGGCTCAATGGAACAGACTCTTGAGAACTGTGGAACCAAAACTGGCTCTGTCTCTGGAGGCCAAGTCTAACTTGTAATGAGAGACAAAGGTATGAGGAGTGGCCCAAGTAGCTGCTGCACAAATGGTATCAATGGGTAGTCTATCCTGAAAGGCTGCAGAAGTGGATAGACTCCTGGTTGAGTGTGCTTTCGGTTTAGAAGGTAGTTGCTTGCCTCTGAGAGAGTACACATAAGAAATGGTGGAAGACAACCATCTGGATAAGGTCACTTTAGACACTGGGAGACCTATCCTGTTTTCTGCATAGGAGACAAATAATTGGTCCGATTTCCTGAATTGTTTCGTTCTATGCAAATCGTACCTGAGCTGACTATGGACATCCAAAAAATGAAGCTTTTGTTCAGCTCTGTCAGAATAGTTTGGGAAAAAGACTGGTAGATCTATGGATTGATTAAATATTGGTTTGAGACAACTTTTGGGAGAAAGGACGGGTTCGTTCTTAAGGATACCCTGTCCTTATGAAAAACCAAGTAAGGGGAACGGATGCAGAGAGCTTGAATCTCGGAAACCCTTCTTGCTGAAGTTACAGCCAGTAAAAATATAGTTTTCCAGGTCAATAATTTCAAAGAACATGAAGCAGACGGTTCGAAGGGAGGTATCATCAAGGATGCCAACATTAAATTTAGATCCCATTGCGGAGGAGGATGCTTTATTGGCGGCTTTAGGAGAAAAACTCCTCTCAGAAAGGCCTTGCATAATCTATGAGACATAATGTTATTATCATGCAAGCCAACATGATACTTGGAAATAGCAGCCAGTTGAACTTTAACTGTAGATGAAGAAGATCCTGACTGAAAAATCTCAGCCAGGAAATCTAAAACAGAATGCACAGGAGCAGTAAAGGGATCAATATTTCTGGAATTTGCCCAAACAGAAAAACGTCGCCACTTGCTAGCATAAACAGTTCTGGTGGACGACTTTAAAGAAGACACTAAGATGTCTCTGACAGAATCAGAGATCATCGGAAGCCTGGCTAGGGAAGGAAGTGGAGCAACCAAGCAGTGAGGTTGAGAGAATGAATGGCCCGGTGCTGTTGACCCGACTGGTGGATCAAGAGATCCGGAACTGGGTCCAGATGCCAGGGCTGCACCAGGAGGTGACGATGCAGAGACGGAAACCAAATTTGTCGAGGCCAGTAAGGGGCAATGAGAATCAACTTGGCCCTCAAAGCGGTGGCTTTCTGAATGACTTGTGGAATCAAGGGAAAGGGAGGAAAAGCGTACAGAAGTCCCGGGGCCAATCCTGGGTTAGAGAGTCTCTCAGGGGTTGGCCTGGTAGGGGAAAGAGGGTGAAAAAATCGGGGCACTTGTTGTTTTGAGGTGTAGCAAAAGATCGCAACAAGGTGTGCCCCACTTCAGAAAAATCTGATCCACTACAGATTGATTGAGAGACCACTCGTGAGGCATCAGAATGGATCTGCTCAGCCTGTCCGCCAAGAGGTTGGACCTGCCGGGGATGTGCGTTGCTATCAGAAACCGATGAGAGGAGATTGCCCATTGCCAAAGTCTGAGAGCTTCTCGACAACGGATAGGACCTGGTCCCGCCCTGCTTGTTGATGTACCAGACCACGGACATGTTGTCCGTTTGTACTGCAATAGTCCCCGTGGGAAGAAAGTCGTTGAGGGCTTGCAACATTAAAAGCACCGCTCTCATCTCCAGGACATTGATGTGCAGATGGTATTCTATGGGTTGCCACGTCCCGTGGACCATTCTGCCCTGATAATGCCCCCCCACCCACCCGATCAGAGAGGACTCCGTAGTAACTGTGGCAACTGGAGGAGGGAGAACAAAGGGTCGGCCCTGATGAAGAAGAGGGGAAGATATCCACCAGTTCAGATGAGTTCTGCACGATTGTGTGACTAAGATTTCGTGCCTCATCGGAAGACTGTGGTATGACCACTGAGTGAATAACATCCACTGCAGAAGACGCATGTGGAAGCGAGCCAGTGGTAGAAGAACAATGGCCGCAGCCATAAGACCTAGAACCTTTAGTATCAATCTGGCTTTGACCTTGCTGCTCTGCAATAGAATCCGAACTAATTTTTGGATGTCCAGAATTCTTTGATCTGTTAGTCTGGCTAACATTTTGATGGTGTTTAATTCTGCGCCTATAAAGGTGATAGATTGGCAAGGCCGCAGAGAAGATTTTTCGAAATTTACTGAAATTTCCAAACTCCTGCAAAGCTGCAGAGTGTAGTCTCTGGTCTGAAGAAGCTGACACCTGGTGGTGGCGGAGAGGAGCCAGTCGTCCAAATAAGGAAACACCTGGAATCCTTGACGTCTCAGATGAGCTGTGACCACTGCCATGCATTTGGTAAACACTCTGGGGGCTGAAGTGAGGCCAAAGGGCAGGGTTCTGAATTGGTAATGACTGGTCCCTAGCCGAAAGCGGAGAAACCTTCTGGAGCGCCTGTGAATCTTTATGTGATAGTACACGTCCTGAAGGTCTATAGAGCACATCCAGTTGTCCTTGCCCAGAAAGGGCAGAATGGACTGAAGCGTGACCATCCGGAATCTTGCCTTCTTGACAAATCTGTTTAGACTACTCAGGTCTAATATTGGTCTCCAATCTCCCGTCCTTTTGGGGACCAAAAAGAATCTCTAGTAGACGCCGGATCCTACTTGGTCTGCCGGAACAGTCTGGACGGCTCTTTTTCCTAGGAGCTTTGAAACCTCCTGTTCTGCCAAATCCCTTTGACCGGGTGAGATGTCTGGAAGGGATTGTTCAGGTACGGGATACCTTTCAAAGGGGATTTTGTAACCCTCGGATATGATCGACTGTACCCACATATCTTGTGAGAGGGAATGCCAGGCTACTGGGTACAGCGAAATCCTTCCCCCGACTGCCTCCAAGGGTGGACAGTCGGGCAACACCTCAGGGGAGCTGAAAGGGCTTCTCAGGAAGAGACTCCCTGTTGCCCTGGTTCTGAGGACGCCCCTGCCTCTAGGGCGGCGTCTATTATTGTTACCCCCTCTGCCTCTGGGGGTAAAATGACCACGTGTGTCCGGTGTAGCTCCTTGGGCTTTGCGGAACCACATCTTCCCTCCCTTCTGACCCTTGGGATATGGTCTAGAAGGGGTGGAAAAATGGACTCCAACGGCAGAAAGAGTTTTACCGTCCTGCTCACACCTGGTCAAGGTATCCTTCACCTGAGGTCCGAACAAAGCCGAACCATCAAAGGGGGTATTGGTGAAGGACGCCTTAAAGGGGTCCGCAAAATTACAAAGCCGCATCCAGGCTTGACGTCTAAGAGCCACTCCTGTGCCTGCGGCCCTGCTCGCTCCATCGGCCGCATAGGATATGAGCCGCATGGAGGAGTTGAATAAGGAATTCAGGATTGCTAGCTGTGAGGCAATCTTTTCTTGAACCCCAGCAGCAGAAGGATCCTGGACCACTTCACCTAGTTCCTTGAGAATATCTCTTTGAAGCCTGGTGAAGTGACAAAGGTAGTTCAGCGAACGCATAGCAAAGGTCGCTGAAGAAAACATCCGCTTTCCATACCTGTCCATGGTCCTAGAATCCTTGTTAGGAGGATGGACAGGTACTGAAGGATCCGCAAGTTCCTTCTTAGTGGCCGCCGCCACCACCATAGCATCCACAGAGACGCCCTTGGAAAGAAACTTGTCCGTAGGGGCCGTAAAACTTGGATGGTCTCCTGGGGACAGGTTCCACAGAATCTGGAGCTGCCCACGCCTTCCGAGCCACTACCTGCATAAGTGGGTCGAAAGGCGGAGACACCCAGGAGGTGGAGGGTCAGGATCCAAAAGCCTCCAGGTATACCGACTCATCCTCGGAGGGATCAATGGATGGCCAATTCCCCCTCTGTTTGAGGAGCTCAAGGATGTCTGAAAAGGAGACATCCTCAGAGGGGGATCGTGGGGAACCCTCCGACTCATCTAAGTCGGTATCAGATGTAGTAGACTCAGGGGAGTCTGTGCGTTTCCTCTTACACGTCCTCTTCCGAGGGGGTTCACCTGCAGGATCAGGAGAAACTTCGGAAGAGGAGGAAATTCCCAATGGGGAAACCTGGGGCGATGGATCCCTGGGCCTGAGAGCAAGAGGCTGGCAAGAGGTGTCTACAGGCACCGAAGAGGGAGGAGCTAGAGGGATGGACCATTGACCTGGCTCAGGAGCCAGGACACTCCTCATCACCTCAAAGGCTCCCCTCCCCGGGAGACCGGAATATCCCCGTTCCGAGGATACAGGAATTCCCGGCTCCACTGAGAGGGAAGGCTCCGAGGCCGATGTCGGTGCCGAGCTTACCAAAGCCGAAGCCCCGAGAGGGAAAGCGGGATCAGACAAGGGTCCGATGCCACTAGCCCCCTCGGAGCCGACCAGGGAAACTCGACGACCGGATCCCTCCAAGGAAGGTCTCAAGGAGGAGATCGGAGCCGAAGACGACGGAGCCGAAGGATGTATTGGCTCCGGCGCCGAAACAGTCGCTGTCCCGAGAAGCTCCGGCTCCGAACTCTGGTGGGGAGTCGGAGGAGGAAGTTCAAGGGGTGAAGCAATAGCCGAAGTCTGCTGAGACGGGCTATGGAGCATTTGGGCCAGTGCCTGTGACTTTAACAGCCTGCTTACCACCCTTTCTAAGTCGTGGTCAGACAGCCTGGAAGATCTCGAAGATCGGCTCCGATGGCTCCGCTCCGACAAAAGAGGAGACCCCGGAGCAGAGTGGATACTCTCCAACGAAGGGGACAGAGATCTCTTTCGGGACGAAGTCATCGGAGCCGAAGTCCCCTGAATTCCAGATGGAGCCAAAGGTTTCTCTGCTCCGATGCTGGATAAGGTGTCGGCTCCAGCCGGAGCCGACAAGGCTACAGTAGATCGGGTGTCGGAACCAATCGGTGCCGAACCCACTACTTTAGAAGCAGAAAGATCGGCTCCAGCCGGAGCCGATCTCGGCTCCGACGGAGCCGGAGCCACCGGAGGAGGCTTAGATACTTGTAGCTTGAACCTTCGGAGGCTTAGAAGGTTTACTGGACCCTGTTTTAGAGGGAGAACCTTCTGGCTTAAGTAAGCCACGGAGGATCAATTTATTCCTCCTTTCCTGCAGGACTCTCTGGCTAAAAGAGTGACACAAAGCACAGGAGCCCTGCAGGTGCAAAGGCCCCAGGCAGTAAACACAAGAAGTGTGACCGTCTGTCAGAGACATTTTCTGACAGCACGAGTCACACTTCTTGAAGCCTGAGACCTTGCCTTCCTTAGACATAGTCCTAGAGGAAGAAAGTCACACACACCCCAACAATCACACAATTAATCCCCAAACACACAGACACACAGGTAGGGATTAAGCAATGGGGTCTAGGCCTAACTTAAAACTCTTTTACAATTTAAAACTTTTTAACTATAAGGGAAATAGGGTGGGCTGTAGAAACACTACACACTATAAAAAGGGGACTAAGTGAGAAATAAATCCCTGACTAAGCTTTTGACAATATCAACTTACCTCAGCTGGCAAAAAGGAGACCTCTTTCGCTAAGCGGCAAACGAGATCTGGGGTAGTTCCGCCTTGCATCATGGGATATAGGGTTGCCTCGAGCTGGTAAAAGGAGTTCTCAAGCTAAAGCAAGTGCCGAGTCGGAGCCGAGGATCGGCTCCGAACCCATCCAGCAAGAATGAAGGCGAGATTGACAACTTAACATTGTCTCGCCTGTAATCTTATGGACTTTTGCTCTGTTTAATGGAAGAAAGGCCAATTGACTGGTATGCTCCTATAAACTCAAAGACTTGAACAGGTCATAAATTGGACTTTGCATAATTAACTATAATACCTAGAGTGACATAAATGGAGTTAGTAGTTCTTGGCTTTTTTGAGGAGATACCTGCCTGGTTGGGATGGTGAGGAGCCAAGTCAACTACACAAGGAAATGCACTGAATCTGCACAGCCTCAGGTGAGCTGCTACCACTGCCATACACTTGGTAAATGCCCTAGGGGCTGTGGTAAAACCACAGGACAGGGCTCTGAACTGAATGACTGGCCCCCAGTTTAAAGAGCACAGATAACTCTTCATTTTTGTGTGATAGTACACATCCTGGAGATGAATACAGAACATCCAATCATCCTTCTGTAGAATGGACTGAATTGTGAGCATCTGGAACTCTGGGTTCTTTACAAACTGACAGATTGCTGAAGTCCAGAATGGGTCTCAGTCTCCCGTTTTCTTTGGCAATAAAAAGAGCTCACAGTAATTTCTGAATCCTCTCTAGTCTGTGGGACCTCTTGGATGGATTTTTTTTTAAATTAGCAACTTTTGAATTTCTAGGGCTGCTAACTCCCTCTGATTGGGTGGAACATTGATAAACCTCTTCCAATTGGTTGATGGTATTTTCAGAAAGAGAATGAAGACCTCTGGATATAATTTCACACCCAAGTGTGATTTAGGATTGACTTTCAGATGTCCTCATGCAGAGATCAACACCCCTGACTTGTCTCCAGAGAAGAGCAGTCAGGCAACACTTCAGAAGTACTGGAAGTGTTTATCTGAGAAGGAATCTCAAAACCCTCGATTTTCAGGCCTCCTCTGCCATTAAGATGGCATCTTCCATTGGAACTTCCCCCTCCGTCTCTGGGGAGGTTTCTCCTAGAGTTTTGGAAAGGACCCTGGGACTCATGGCACTTTTTTTTTTTTTTTTTTTTAACTTCCAAGCAGATTCCTAGAAAGGGATCTCTGGAGAGTAGCAAAGCATATTCCAACAGCAAATATGATCTTCCTATCTAGCTCACTATGGGAGATCATTACTTCCACTGCTGGGCCAAAGATCCATCAAAAAGAGCACTGATGAAGACTGGAAGGGCTCCACATAACTCGCAAAAGTGCATCCAGGCACGTCTTGACATCTATGCCTGAACCCGCCACCTGTGAGGTACCCTCAGTGGCATGAGAGATCGACCTCAAGCTCATGGACTTGTTGGAAACGGACTGAAGGGTGGCCAGCTGCAAAAATAGCAGTTTGCGCTATTCCACCAATGTGGACCCAGGAAGATATTTTGAGAGTTCTTTATCAAGTCTCTCTGTAATATGGTGCAAAAGTGACTGGAAAGCAAACATTACTGAGGCATAAATGTGAGTTCCAATCTGTCCATCGCCCTGGACACTGTTAGGAAGGTGGACAGAAGAGCTCTGTTTTACCGGCTCTTAGTGGCTACTGCCATAATGTCATCCACAGAATCTCCCTTACTCCAATGAGGCCTGACTTTATGCAGGGCAAGTAATTTACAGAGATGACAAGGGATGGGTTCCATGATATCTGGTTCCTTCCATACCCAGGACATACATGGGCCAAACAGTAAGACTCCCAGGAGCACAGACTCCTGCTGAGAAGAGGGGATTGAAAGACCATCCACACCTTTCTGGCTAAGGATTTCTAGGATGTCTATGGACACGTCTGCTCTGGCTCCTGAAGTGGAGTCAGCCCCAAGGTACTCCATGCTGATGCAGCAAGTGAAAGGAGTGGCTCCAAAAATCTCTGAGTCGAACCCCTCACCCCAGATCTGGCACTGAAGAGTCTGTTCAGGCACTCCTGCTCTAGGGGAATCAGCACAGAACAAGTTAGGTTAGGGACACACTGACCTTTGTGATTGAGATCAGAGGGCTCTGAAATCCCAGGACAGATTAAAGAGAAACAGATTGGATACTGACTGAGCCGGCAATATCCCCACTTGAATCTTAGCCCTGAGGAACTTCCTCATCCTATCCACATCTGCCTTGGATAGGCTTCAAGAAGACCTGACAAAAGACAGTGTGGATGCAGCACATGACATTCTCTTCAGTCTCCTGTAAGAAGGGTGATCAGTGCTGTGGACAAATGGGGTCTGGTGAAAAACAAGGGTTCTAGGCCCTAGGAGATTTCAATGTCACTGATGCCCAATGTGAAGATGTTGGATCAGATCTTTTTACTAGATTAGCTGGAGGCTCCAAGAATGAAGCAGGTTTTGGAGAGCGGGAAGGAGAGCTTTTTTGGTGCTCCTGGACTCAGGAGAGGATTTTTCTTTCTTAGTGGGGTTTGAGCCCCTGAACCAGAAGCAGCAGAAGGAAGCAAACCCTTTAGGACTAGTTTACTGTGATGATCACTCAAGGCCAGAGAAATGAAACCGCACAAATATGACAAGAGGTTTCAAAGTGGTACACTCCTAAATAGTATATGCACTCCCTGTGGGCAACAGAATTGGGTATCTTATACTCACAGGAAGTACACTTTATTAAAACCGGTTGGCTTTTCAGCCATTTTAACAAGGCTGAAAGAAAAATTTACCAACAATGCTGAAACAGTACCCTGGAAAACTGGAAAAGTAAAGCCCAACGCAGAAAAACCTGATAAAGGGAGAAAAACTGAATAAATTTTCTACTTTTACTCATAAATAAGTTTTGAAAAAACACTATCCACATCTGACACAAAGAAGCTGCAAATGTGATTCAAAGTAGTACAGGGTTCTGAGACATTGTCGGAAAGGGAGGAGCTCGAGTGCGATTCAAATGTCCAAGTGAATGTGGCAAAGATACAGGATCCATCAGTTAAGGAATGAATGCAAATAAAAATATCAGATCCAGATGTTTAGCAACAGCTGGGTTTATTAGTGCAATCATTGCTAGGTTTGATATTGGATGAGTATATAAAAATTTATAAGGGTGAGGAACTTTACACAGTTACAGGCTGCGACAAAAACATCCAACGCTGAAAGGACATTAGTAAGTGGAGAAGGGTTAGGAAAACCCAGCTGCAATGAACTATTTCTTTAGGAACTGTGGACTGTCATTGTTATAAGTGGGGGGAAAACAGGGTTCAATCTGAAAACAGTTTCGTAAACAGAACCCTTCAATGGTACTGGCAGAGAACATACTTTCCTCAAAACCTGAATGACACCCCAGAGGAGATGTAACAGGAACCGCCCCTTCACATTTATTCTGCGGCTCAAATCGATGATCTTTCAAAAATGGAGAATCATTTTTTCTTAGCAGACACAGATCAACTGGAAGGGTCAAAAGCCTGAAACACTGAGATGACCCCCATAACCATATCTGTCCAAAGTGACTAGCACCAGAGAATATCAGATAAAGGTTCACAGGACGATACTAGGCTATTGGCCTGGAGGCCCTTATAAGCCTAGCTAAGAATTTCACCCATGTTCCCACAAAGTCAACACCTGTTTTCCCTGTCCAGCAGGGACACATGTGGGACCTCCAGAGTATATTTTCTGTTCCCCATCCAGTTGCCCAGGTTCCTCTTAAAAGAAGGCTAGTGAGGTACTCTGCTTGACATGCAGATGAAGTCTATTCCACAGATGGGGGAGTCGGTGGGACATCTATCCTGACAAGTTCTATTAATGTCACAGACCAGGTTGAGTTTTTGCTTGCAGGTTGCGCAAGTGGAGTTTGACTTATGCATATGCAGCAACTCCAAGGCTGAGTCTAAGATGGCCTTGTACACCAGACACAGGTCACCTCTGAGCAGTTTGCACGAGACAGAGGAGCAGTACAGGGCTTTTAGCATATCTGTATAGTATAGGTGTTTGAGACCCTGGATTTTCCTGGTCAGGAACCTCTGTGGTCTCTCCAACTGCTACATGTGCTTGGCAAGGTACATGCCGAAGGGGGCAATGTACTCTACAATAGCTCTGATAAGGGAGGAGTGCAGGGATGTTATGGCCTTGTTCCTGGATGAAATACCTTTACTTATGAGGTGGGCCATGTAGAAAGTCTTCCATACAACAGACGCAACCTGGTGGTCAAAAGTCAGGTTGCCATCAACCTGGGTGACCAAGTCCCTCACTACTGATTCCGTACTTAGCACGCTATCACTGTGATTAGTGGGGAACCATTTTCCCCAAAGGGGTTAATGATGCACTTCTTGGCATTCAGTTTGAGGCCATGCTTCTGGCACCAGTCATTACCTTGGTTAAGAGCCGCTTGGATGATTTTCACATCACTAGGGGATTTTATGACCGTGCCCAGCTTGCAGTCATCTGCAAACTTGGTCAGCCAGACCACTGGTTTTGGCCTGCCCCTCAGAAAAGTACATCTCAAACAATAGAGGCCTCAAAGACCAATCCTTTGGGGCATGCCGCTTGTTAGAGGTCTACTACTAGAGCTGGCTTCCTCTATTCGGAGTGGTTTCTATCAGTGAGCCAGTTAGTTACCCATCTGGCAACATATGGGTTGATGCCAAGCTTGGAGAGTTGATCTATTATGCCCAAGTGGGGAATGTAGCGAAGGCTCTGGCTATGTCAAGGTAGGCAGAGTGCACCGTCTTGCCCACATCCATGGCTTGGTGGCGGTTTCAAAGAAGGCAACCAAGTTTAACAGGCATTATCTCCCTTTGACAAAGCCCAAACTGTGCGGAATTAAGCATTTGGAGGTTGTCAATGTCCTTGTTCATAAGGTCCATGATAATGCGTTCCATGGCCTTGCAGATCAGGCTAGTTAGGCTGATTGGCCTATAATATTGTGTAGAGGGATGATAGTGGTCGTCCTCCATTCTGCTGGGACGAAGCCAGTGCACAGGTTTTGGATGAAAAGGGTGCCTAGTGGTGCTGAGAAATATATGCGCAAGTCAAAGTTTTTGCTGCTTTTTCACCAGAATTTCTAAAGCGCACCAAATGCTTGCCAAAAAAACTACTTAAGGCTAAGCAGAGAAAAATTCACAACACCTTCCTTCTCCAAGAACTAAGAGTAGCTCTCCCTTGCCTGCCAAGGGCATTCCAACGGCCAGAGTAGACTTGCCCAATGCCCAGTCCAGTCTATTGTATCTGTATGAACTGCACCATAGGGAGCCAAGGAAAAAGGTGAATGGTCAGAGAAGCCAGTAACCCCCAAAGCACAATCAAACATCTGTGGCTGACATTTTAGCAGCCTGCTGTGTTCGCAAAAGCAGTTTTCTTTTTTTTTGGGGGGGGGGGGGGGGACACAAAACTGTTTGTTCGGTACTTCCATAAATAAGCATAGATGCCCAATTCCCAGGGAAGCCACTCAGCAACAGTTATTAAAACAGGTTAGTAAAAAAAAAGAAATAAATAAAAATAAACTAATTTTTCCACTTAAAACAGACAAAAAAAAGCAACACTAAACACTTATTCCAACTCTCAAAAATAATAAAAAAAAACTTACTTCAGGAAAGTGCAAGAGAGTTTATACAACCTTTTCCCACAAAAGTAGTCATGTATATTTCATAGAAACTGCAATCGCTAAGAAAAAGTAAAAGCAGAAGTTTCTCCCCCAAAGGGAGCTTATCTGCCAAGAAATGTAAAGAGTTAGCTTGTCTATTCTCAAAGTACCCACAAGACCAGCAGTCTTCAACAGGAGGAAATCTGAGGAGCACAGCACCCAAACCTTTTGTTTTAGTCTGCTAAACTCAAGATGACTAAATGGGCAAGTGGAAAGGTGCCCTTAAACTTTGGAAATCGGCTGGCTGTGGTATCCTTACCAGAAAATAATCCGTAAGAGCTAAGGCTACTGTACTGGTGATCTTAATGAAGACCACTAGAGGGTTGAAGTATACATGTGTCGTCCAGTAAAAGCACTTGCAGTCAGATTTTTGCTGGAGGTCCCTCGAGTTTTTGTTCTGGAGTGGGAAAAGATTTCTTTTAAGCAAGGTGAGAGGGATTTCCAGAGTTTGGGTGCAAGGATGGAGATTGGGTGCAAGGATGGAGATTGGAATTGTTGGTTCAGTACAGTTTTTGGGAGGCTGTCTTGGAGTGAGGGACATAACTGGCAGAGGTTGCAGGGATTGGTTTTATTATGCAGTACTGAGGCAAGAGCTGGGAAGGCACCTCAGTGAAGTAGCTTGAAAAGAATAAGCCTTTGGAGTAGGTCTACTCTGTAGGTGAGTGAGTGTTCTCAGGCTTTGGACAGGGTGGTGAAGTAGTTGTCTGGCAGCATAGGGGAATTGGAAAGGAAAATTAAGATTCTGTTTCAAAAGACTGTAGAGTGGATGAGCCCCCCTCCTCCTCAATCTGAGGCTGTAGCTATGACAAGAAACCAATACTAAAGTTGAGCAAAGAAGATTACAGCTTTAGGCTGACTTGAAGGGAAAGGCAGATATTTTCCAGGGCCTATAGAAGTTTTCTTTTTCCTGGTGTTTTCAAAGTGGTTATGAAAGTTATGCTATTTGTCCAACCATAAACCTAAATATTTAAAGAAAGTGGTTGCTTCTACAGGGATACAATCTTGTGTAAATTCGTACATTAACTTTAGATGTCCCTCTTCTATATGCTGCTGTATTCATAAAACAAGGGAGTTCACCTCTGGTGGACTCTCGTACTTTGGCCATTTTACAAAAGATACACTATTGCTAGGGTGTGAGAGACATCCCACATCTCTCTGCAGACGTTGGCCATAATCAGACGCCCGGTACAAAAAGGACATCAGCACGCACTTTCCTCCGATATGAATGCCGCCGAAATCAGCAACTACAGAGTGGGTCTTCAAGAGTCAGGCAAGTGAAAAGGGAAAACAGGGTGGGAAATTATACAGCAGCACACAGAAGTTATGGTAAGAATTTACATAACAATACTATGTCCTTCTATTCATATGTTGCTGTATTCATAACACAAGGGGGAGTGCAAAAGCTCCTGCATTAACAATTGGGAGTAGGAACAGAAGCACATGCCACAAACCCATGAAAGATGACTCTTACAAACCCTGCTCTGGCCCTAGACAGAATGTCCAACTTGCAGTGTTTGGTAAAGGTATTGACAGAGGACCATGTGGCTGCTTCTAAAATGGCAGCTGTATCTGGACCCTTCAAAAAGGCTCCAGTGAAGGACATTGCCCTAGTGGAGTGCACCTTTACGGGTGAAGGGAAACCTTCTGCCATTGCTTGGAAACAGGGTGTCCCAGGACTCTTGGGTGGTAAGATACAAAAAGACTGTGATTTGCAAAACGGGTTGGTCTTGGCCAGATAAAATCCAAGTTCTCTGTGAACATTTAGGGTATGTAGTACCCTTTCGGCAGAGTTTTGGGGTGAAGGGAAGAAAGTGGGCAGATTGATGGCCTGATTCAGAGACAGCTCATTGACTACTTTGGGCATAAAGATAAGGTTGGTGTACAAACACACCCTGCCTTTGTGTAAAAAAGTGAAAGGATAGGATGCCACAAGGGCTTGTAGTTCTGAGACCCTTCTAGCTGAAGTAATGGCCATCAAGAGTAGGGTTTTCATGTACAATGTTGGAGAGAAAAATCTTTGGCTGGCTAAGGCTGGCAGTGTCAATTTCTCTAGTACAAAGTTAAGTTCTCAAGGAAGCGGGATGGGCTTGCTAGGGGATCTGAGGTGCAGAAAGTACAGTTGTGTACACTTACCATAAATGCAGATGTTAGAGTGTATTCACCGATGCATTCATTACATTTGGGTAATCTGCTGGCAGGTTGCCCTCAGTAAGCCTGAATTTCAAATTCTTGGGTCCTGTGTCGGTTCCAGTCTTGACCTCAAGTCGTCAGGGGTATAAAACATGCAGCCGACACCATTACATCAAATATATATATATATATATATATATATATACACACACACACACACACACACAAATATACATGCATCAATATAAACTTTAGTTTGATCAAGAAGCAAATATACCACATAGGTTGTAGAAGATAGAGAAGGAAAGAAACTTTAGAATGACAGGGGGACGGCGGGAGGGTAACCTAGACTGCAACAGTGAATACACTCTAACATCTACATTTACGTTAAGTGTACACAACTGTACTATGTTCTTCGTGTTTCACTGTTGCAGTCATTACATTTGGGTAGAATCCCAAAGCTATGGTTGGGAGGCTGGAGCTAAACAGCATTAGGTGCAGCTATAAGGCCCTGCAGCACTGCAGTGGCAAAGCCTGCCCTGGACTTAGAGTAAAGAGGCAAATGATAATGCTTTGTGAAGGTGTGAACAGAACTCCAAGTAGCAGCCTCTGGATTGTATTTGGTTTGTACTCCCCTGAGAAAGGCTACTTAAGTAGCTGCAGCTCTGGTGGAATGAGACCTAATGCCCTTGGGCACAGGTTTATCATGGTGTAAGTAGCAGAAACGGATGCAGTGGCTTATCCACTTTGAAATTGGCTGCTTTGAAATAACCTTTCCTTCTGATCCTGCAGCAAATGACACTAGTACTTGCTCAGTTTTTCTTAGAGCTTTAGTCCTGCTTAAGTAGAATCTTAGCTGTGTACGTCCAAGGAATGCAGAATCCTCTCCCCTTTGTTCTGCGGATTTGGATAAAAAGTTGGCAGAAGAAATGTTTGGTTAAGAGCCACACTGGAAACCACCTTAGGCATAAAAGTAGGATTTGTCCTCAGACACCCTGTCTGGGTAAAATATGATAAAAAGCTCTACAGCCATGACGGCCTGAAGCTCTGAAACTCTTCTTGCTGAAGAAATTGCTAGTAGCAGAGCTGTCTTCCAAGATAAGAACTTTATACCAGCGGTAGCTGCTGGTTCAAATGGAGGCATGGTGAGCTTTTCCAACACATAAATGAGGTCCCATGCAGGTAATGGTGATCTTCTAGGAGGCCTTAAATTTTTGGCTCCAAGATACTGCTTTATTAAAGGATGAGAAAAAATTGGTGGCTCTGTATTGTAATGTGCCGAAATAGCAGAGGCATGGATTTTGACTGATGAGAAAGATGGGCCTTTATCAAGCATCTCAATCAAGGATTGTAATATCTGAGGAATATGTGGTTCTGCTGTATCAGTTCCTTGTGCTTGATTCCAAGCACAGAATCTCTTCCATTTGTCAGCATAAGATTTTCTAGTACTTGGCCTTCAGGTTTCCAAAATGACATCCATCACAGCTTTACTGAGAGGTGTCATTTGCATGATTACAGGATTAGCCATGCTGCCAGGTTCAGAGTCTGTAGGACTGTGCAAAATCTGACTGCTTTGCTGGGACAGTAGCTGTGGTCTTTGAGGCAAGATCCAAGCTGGGTATTGAGACAAGTTCCTTAGGATTGGGTACCAGTATTGGCGGGGCCAGTCCAGGGCAATTAATATCTTTGGCTTCTCTTGTATAACCTTTAGGAGGACCTTGGGTAGAAGAGGCAGAGGAAGAAAGGTGTAAACTGATAGGTTTTTCCAACTGAAGGGTAGGGCGTCCACTTTCCATGCTTGTCTGTAATAAGTCCTTGTGCAGAATCTTTTCAATTGATAATTCTGAGGAGAGGCAAATAGGTCTACGTCTGGGCTCCCCTATTTCTCTATCATGCTGAAGACTTGTGAATTTAGTTTCCACTCGTGAGGATCCATAAGGTTTCTGCTTAAATAGTCTACCAGAGTGTTTGTTTTCCTGGCAGGAATTGACCTTGAAGATGTAATTGGTAGGTCAAAGCTGTGTCCCACAGTGCCATGGCTTCTGCAAAGGGGGTATGAGTGTGTGCCCCCCTTGCTTGTGTGCCCCCCTTGCTTGTTTATATACCACATGACTGTGGTGTTGTCAGTCTTTATCAGTAGTTGTCCTGAAGGAAGGAAGTCCTTAAAGGCTGTTAGGGCATTTTGAACAGCTAGCATATGTTTCTGGTTGATATGTAGATGCATGTGTTTTGGTGCCCATACGCCCTGAATGCATCTTTCTGCCATGTGGGCCACCAAGGCATAATCTGATGAGTCTGTTAAGGTTTGGCTGGCAGGGGGTAGAGTGAAGGGCCATCCCATGTTGTGACAGGCCTTTGCCCACCATAGAAACTACTGCTGCAGGCAGGGAATGAGAGGAATCACCGTTTCCAGACTGTGTGAATGTTGACTCCATAACCTTTTTAGGTACCATTGAAGTTTCCTCATATGCAGTCTTGCATATGGAATTAGTAGGATGCCATGAAGCCCAGAGCCTGCAGAAACTGTCTTGCAGAAGACTGTGCTTTCGTTGCAATCAGTTTGAAGTAAGTAGTCAGTTGCCTTAGTTTGTCTGGCATGAGGTAAGCCATCTGGGCAGTTGTATTCAAGCTTGCACCCAGAAATGTTATCTTTTGAGAGGGAACCAGTTGTGATTTATTTTCGTTTGTGTACCCTAGGCATGTTAGAAGCCTTTTCACAAACCCCAGGTGTCGAAGTGTGTCCTTGTTCTCTGCTTGAATGAGACAGTCATCCAAGTAAGGATATATTTGTATGCTTCTTTGTTTGCAAAATGCAATTACTGGTGCCAGGCACTTTGTAAAGACCCTGGGCACAGTAGATAAGCCGAAGGGCAGTGCAGAGAACTGGTAACGCATTAAGCCAGCCTTGAATCTGAGACATCTTCTGCACGACCGTCTTATTGGGACATGCAGGTATACCTCTTTTAGGTCTAATGTCACCAGCCAAGCATTCTTGCCCAGCATGGGCAGAAGCTGCTGCAAAGTCAGCATTTTGAATTTTGGAATGTCCAGGTGTGTGTTCAAAATCAATAAATCCAGTATTGGCCACCAGGCCTTGTCCTTTCTGGGTACCAAGAACAGTCGAGTAAAAACCTTGTCCTTTTTCCTGTTCTGGTACTGTCTGAATGGCCCCCATATCCATGTTTGTCTCTCTGCCCATTGATTTCTTTGGCAGATCTGGCCAACCATTTGCCATTGGCAGAGTGTGGAAATGGAATCTGTATCCCTGTGATACGTTTAGTACCCACTTGTCCTGGGTTAACTGCCAATTTTGAGCAAAAGGTGCTAATTTTCCCCCTATGGGAGCTGCCAAAAGATAAATGCTTGGTGTAGGCAGAGAGAAGTCACTGGGATTGCTTTCTGTAGGTCTGCGCTTTCTCTCCTCCCGATTTGGAGGTGGATGCGCCCCACTACTTTAACCTATACGAGTCTTGCGCCTGGTATCTGGAAATCTTAGGGCATCTGGATTTGCCCCTTTGAGCTCTGTCTGACACAGGAAAGGACCAATTTTTTGTAGGCCAGCGTCTACTGAATCTTGGATGTTGCACTTTTAAGAAGTCTTTAACAGTTTGCATAGACTTAGCTTTGTCTTCCATTTTCTTTAAAACCTCTTCTGCCTTAATACCAAACAGAGAATCATGCTGTAAAGGTGCATCTAAAAATTTAGCTTTAACATGGTCAGGCAAATTTTGTTCCTTTAACCAGGCATGCCACCTAATCACCGATCCAGTGACTGCGGCCTTGCAAGAGGCCTCTAATCAAAACCACATTGCAAAGTATGCTTTCCAACCTGTTCAGCTGCATGCAATAATTTCTGTAATTCTTTATTTGTTGCACATTCTGAAATCAACAATTTTCTGTTTCAGCAATCACATAAAATGTTGTTGGTATCTAAGCATATGAAATTGACAGTTTAAGGCCCTGAATGCCAAGGTTGCAGATGTATAAACCTTTTTTCTCCATCTGTCCAGTGCCCTTTAATCTGTCAGAGGGGGTAGGATTTTTTTTGCTGTTGAGGTCTTAACTCCATTTGGGCCCTGTGAAATAGTTTCAGGATCAGCAGCAGGGTTTCTAAATAAAAATGTAAGAGAGTCAGAGGACCCTGTAATATCTGTCAGGCTTACTGGGTCCGGAAGTAAGGAATCAGGGGGTACAACTTGACTCAGAAAACACATCATCCACAATGTCTAAAACAGGGGGAATGGCTAAAGGCTTGTGCTGAGGGAGGAGGAGGAAAACCCTGAGCCTGTTTTTTGATTCTGAGAAGTCTCAACTCTCCCAATGAAAATGATCCAACAAAGTATGCAAGGTTTCTCCAAATGAATAGTCCTCAGGAGGAGATGCAGATGGAACAGACTCCTCAGCATCAGAATCCTCATAGGGAGGTATAGATAATTCCTGATCAGAAGAGGAATCAGACTAAATAGAAACCTGATCTGAAGATTCATAATCAGTGTCTTGCCTAGGCCTCTTATCTGGAGGGGGATGGGTACCCTTGATCAAGGTAATAAGGTCTTAAGCCATTTTGATTGATAAGTTATGTACCTACCATAACGTTCAATGTTAGTTGTCTTCTCTCGCCTTCTTTCTTGCTTGATGGGTTCGGAGCCGATCCTCGGCTCCGACTCGGCACTTTGCTAAGCTCGAGAGTCACTTTTACCAGCTCGAGGCAGCCCCATATCCCATGATGCAAGGCGGTAAGTACCCAGATCTCGTTTGTTATCTATAGGCAATAACACCTAGCATAAAAACTTCCCAGAAGGAAAGAAAGGCAGAAAAGCCTGAAGGATGGGTAAGGCAGACCAGAACTGTCTGGTCTTAAGAAGCATTCTTCCATGTAGGGAGAAAAAGGTCTGTCCAGGCCAGGGGGCAGGAGGGTGGGTCGCAAGAAAGAAGGCGAGAGAAGACAACTAACATGGAACGTCATGGTAGGTTCATAACTTCTCAATGTTAAGTTGTCAATCTCGCCTTCATTCTTGCTTGATGGGACCGCGTCCCTAGCACCTCTATCCTGGGTGGCTCAATGGAACAGACTCTTGAGAACTGTAGAGCCAAAACTGGCTCTATCCCTGGAGGCCAAATCCAATTTGTAATGAGAAACAAAGGTATGAGGAGTGGCCCAAGTGGCTGCTGCACAAATAGTGTCTAATGGAAGTCTAGCCTGAAAGGCTGTGGAAGTGGCTAAGCTTCTGGTTGAATGCGCTTTAGGTTTCGAGCACAGCTGTTTTCCCCTGAGCGGATAGATTTCAGAGATGACGGAAGAAAGCCATCTAGATAAGGTCACTTTGGAGACAGGAAGGCCTTTCTTGTTATCAGCATAAGAAAGAAAGAGCTGATCGGATTTCCTAAATTGTTTTGTTCTGTCCAAATAATATCTGAGTTGGCGGTGAACATCAAGATAATGTAATTTCTGTTCCGATCTGTTTGAGTAATTAGGGAAAAATACAGGGAGGTCAATAGACTGGTTCAAATTATTTTTCAAGGCCATCTTAGGCAAAAAGGTTGGATTAGTTCTCAAGGATACCCTGTCTTTGTGGAAGATCAAATAAGGGGGACGAACAGAGAGAGCATGAAGTTCAGACACTCTCCTTGCCGAGGTAATAGCAACAAGAAAGAGTGTTTTCCATGAAAGAAATTTCAGGGAACATGAAACAGCTGGCTCGAAGGGAGGAAGAATCAAGGATGTCAGCACTAGATTTAGGTCCCATTGAGGAGGAGGACTCCTGACTGGAAGTTTCAGGAGAAAGATTCCTTTTAGAAAGGCTCTACAAAGCCTGTGGGACAATGTTGTGATCTGCAAACCCAACATGAAAGTTTGAGATAGCAGCCAACTGAACTTTGACCATGGAAGATGAAGAGCCCGCGTGAAAGATTTCCGCTAAAAAATCCAAAACTGCTTGAACAGGGGCAGTAAAAGGATCTATATTTTTAGTTTTTGCCCAACAAGAGAAGCGTTTCCATTTGCTGGTATAAATCCTTCTAGTAGAGGATTTTAGGGAAGCCACTATGATATCCCTAATGGGATTAGAGATCATAGGAAGCCTGGCTAAGGAAGGAAATGGAGCAACCATGCTGTGAGGTTGAGAGAAGGGATAGACCGGTGCAGCTGACCCAATTGGTGAATCAGAAGGTCTGGCACTGGGTCCAGATGCCACGGCTGCACCAAAAGGTGACGATGGAGGAAAGGGAACCAAATTTGTCGAGGCCAATAGGGAGCAATGAGAATCATTTTGGCTCTCAAAACGGTGGCTTTCTGGAGTACTTGTGGAATCAGCGGAAAAGGAGGAAAGGCATAAAGAAGTCCCTGGGGCCAATCCTGGGTTAGAGCGTCTCTGGGGGGATGGCCTGGCAGTGGGGAGAGAGAAAAGAAGTCTGGGCATTTGCTGTTTTGGGGAGTAGCAAAAGAATCGCAACATGGGTGGCCCCATTCTAGAAAAATCTCCTCCACTATAGATTGAGAGACCACTCGTGAGGCATGAGAATAGCTCTGCTCAATCTGTCCGCTAGAATGTTGGTTTTCCCAGGGATATGCGTTGCTACCAGAAACCGATGAGAGGAGATCGCCCATTGCCAAAGTCTGAGAGCTTCTCGACACAAGGGGTAGGACTTGGTTCCGCCCTGTTTGTTGATATACCATACTACAGACATGTTGTCTGTGTGAACTGCAATTGTTCCCAAGGGAAGAAAGTCATTGAGGGCTTGCAACGTTAAAAGCACTGCTCTCATCTCTAGGACATTTATGTGCAGGTGGTATTCGAACGGTTGCCACGTCCCATGAACCATCCTGCCCTGATAATGACCCCCCCACCCGATCAGGGAGGCGTCCGTAGTGACAGTGGCTACCGGGGACGGGGATACAAAGGGTCTGCCTTGGTGAATCTAGGGAGAAGTAATCCACCATGAGAGATGATTCTTGCAAATTTGTGTCACCAGGATTTGGTGACGCATTGGAAGTTGTTGGTAAGACCACTGAGTGAACAACATCCATTGAAGCAGACGCATGTAGAAGCGGGCCAGGGGAAGAAGGGTAATAGCCACAGCCATGAGTCCCAACACCTTCAGAACCATTCTGGCTTGCACCTTTTTGCTGGCGAGGATGATCCTCACGTGACTTTGTATATCTGAGATTCTTTGGTCTGTGAGGGTTGCTGACATCCGAACAGTGTTTAAGTTTGCGCCTATGAAGGTAATAGACTGGCAGGGCAATAAGGAGGATTTTTCGTAGTTGATCGAAATTCCTAATAGAGTGCAGAGATTTAGTGTGTAATCCCTGGCTTGAAGTTGATGCCTGGTGGTGGCTGAAAGGAGCCAGTCGTCGAGATACGGAAACACCTGGAATCCTTGACGTCTCAGGTGAGCCGTGACCACTGCCATACATTTGGTGAACACTCTGGGGGCTGTAGTGAGACCAAAGGGCAGGGCTCTGAATTGAAAATGACTGGACCCCAGCCGAAAGCGGAGAAATCTTCTGGAGCGTCTGTGAATTTTTATAGTACGCGTCCTGAAGATCTATTGAGCACATCCAGTTGTCCTTCTCTAGGAAGGGCAAAATTGATTGAAGTGTGACCATTCGAAATCTTGTCTTTCTCACAGACTTGAGTCTGCTGAGATCCAATATTGGTCTCCAGTCTCCCGTCTTTTTGGGGACCAAAAAGAATGAGTAGATTCCGGGCTCTGAATGGTCTGTTGTAACTGGCTGAATGGCTCTTTTTTGTAGAAGCTTTAATACTTCTGACTCTGCAACTTCCCTTAGACCGGGTGGTACATCTGGAAGGGAATTTTTGAGAGAGAAAGGACTTTCCTCGAAAGGAATTTTGTAACCCTCGGATATAATCGACTGTACCCATTTGTCTTGAGAGAGGGAACGCCAGGCTTCTGGGTACAGCGATAGTCTTCCCCCGACTGCCTCCAAGGATGGACAGTCGGGCAACATCTCAGGGATGCTGGAAGGGCTTGTCAGAGAGGCTCTCTGCTTCCCTGGTTTTGTGGACCCCCTCTGCCTCTAGAGCGGCGTCTGTTATTACCCCCTCTGCCTCTAGGGGTAAACTGACCACGTGCGTCCGGCGCGACTCCCTGGGATTTACGGAACCACATTTTTCCGCCCTTCTGACCTTTGGGGTAAGGTCGAGAGGGGGTAGAAAAACGGACCCCTACGGCAGAAAGAGTCTTGCCGTCCTGCTCACACCTGGTCAATGTATCCTTCACTTGAGGGCCAAACAATGCTGACCCATCAAAGGGAGAATTTGTGAAGGACGCCTTAAAGGGATCTGCAAAATTACAGAGCCGCATCCAGGATTGACGTCTAAGAGCCACTCCTGTGCCCGAGGCTCTACTCGCTCCATCTGCTGCATATGATATCAGTCGCATGGAGGAGTTAGCTATAGAATTAAGGATTCCTAGCTGAGAAGCAATTTTCTCTTGAGCCCCTGCAGCCGTAGGATCCTGCACTACTTCACCTAGTTCCTTAAGGATGTCCCTTTAGAGTCTGGTGAAGTGACATAAGTAGTTCAGCGAGCGCATGGCAAAGGTCGCGGAGGAGAACATCCGCTTTCCATACCTATCCATGGTCCTAGAATCCTTATTAGAAGGATGGACTGGTACGGAAGGATCTGCAAGTTCCTTCTTAGAGGCGGCCGCCACCACCATGGCATCAACAGGGACACCTTTCGTAAGGAATTGCTTTTCAGAAGGGGCTGTAATAAATTTAGACGGCCTCCTAGGAACTGGCTCTACAGAGTCAGGAGCAGCCCAAGCCTTTCGAGCAGTAACCTCCATAAGAGGGTCGAAAGGCGGAGACACCCAGGAGGTGGAGGGTCGAGATCCAAACGCCTCTAGGTATACAGACTCATCCTCAGAGGGATTTGTGGAGGGCCAGTTTCCCCTCTGTTTTAGGAGTTCTAGGATGTCTGAAAAGGAGACATCCTCAGAGGGGGATCTTGGGGATCCCTCCGACTCATCTAAGTCGGTATCTAAAGTGATAGACTCAGGGGAGTCTAGGTGTTTCCTCTTACAAGTCCTCTTGCGCGGAGGATCTCCTGACTGGTCAGGAGAATCCTCGGAAGAGGGGGTTATTCCCAGTGGGGAAACCTGAGGCGGTGGATCTCTAGGTCCGGGAGCAAGAGAGATGGAAGAGATATCGACAGGCACTGTAGAGGGAGGAGCTAAGGGAATAGACTGCTGACTGAGCCCAGTGGCCAGCACACTCTTCATCACCTCGAAAGCCCCCCTCCCAGGGAGATCCGAGAGACCCCGTTCCGAAGAAACCGGGACTCCCGGGCCCACCGAAAGGGAAGGCTCCGAGGGCAGATGTCGGAGCCAAGCTCACCAAGGCCGAGGCTCCAAGGGGAAGAGCGGGGTCAGACAAGGGTCCGATGCCACTCACCCCCTCGGAGACGACCAGGGAAGCCCGACCACCGAATCCCTCCAAGGAAGGTCTCGAAGAGGAGATAAGAGTAGATGCCGAGGGTGCAGAAGGGGGGGGGTATCTGCCCCTCAGCCATAGCAGTAACTATCCCCGTAGACTCCAGCTCCAAACTCTGGGGTAGAGTCGAAGGAGGAACTTGAAGAGGGTGCGGACTAATAGTAGTCTGTTGAGACGGACTATGAAGCATATGGGCCAGTGCCTGTGATTTTACTAATCTACTTACCACCCTCTCTAAATCATGGTCCGATAACCTGGACGACCTAGATGATCGGCTCCGTTCCGAAAGAAGAGGTGAGGCCGGAGCCGACAGAATCGGCTCCAAACGAGGGAGACCTGGTCCTCTTCCTCGAAGAAACCATCGGAGCCGACAAGGCTACTGATCCAGTCGAAGCCGATAACTTTTCGGCTCCGAGAGAAGATCTAGACGCATCGGCTCCAGCCGGAGCCGATGCAGGCACCAAAGTAGTGGTGTCGGAGCCGGTCGGCGCCGACACCGAAGCCTGGGCCACATGGTGGTTGGAGCCAGAACTCGGAACCGACACCAAAGTGACCAAAGAAGTATCGGCACAGATAGCCATCGGTGCCGAAGATTTAGCCAATGTCGGATCGGCTCCAGCCGGAGCCGATCTAGACTCCGACAAAGTCGGAGCCAAGGCCGAAGGCTTGGAAACAGAAGCCTGGGCCTTAGACTTAGAAGGCTTACCCGGAGCCGATTTGGCCGGGGAGCCCTCCTGGTTTAAGGAGTCCCCTTAAAATCAATTTGTTTCTCCTCTCCTGCAGGACTCTCTGGCTAAAGGAATGACATATCGCACAGGAGTCCTGCAGGTGGAGAGGTCCCAGGCAGTATAAACAAGAAGTGTGACAGTCTGTCAGAGACATCTTCTGACAGCACGAGTCACACTTCTTAAAGCCTGAGACCCTCTGCTCTTTGGACATAGTGGACAAACACAGAACCACACAGTCCCAAACAAACTACTAAAATATAGTTAAAAAAGCAAAACCTCACACCCTGACAGGGGGGGGGGGGGAGGAAAGGAAGGCCTGACTAAAAAAATTAAGGAGGAAGGGTAATTTTAGTCAAAAAGGGGCTTAATATAAACTAAAAAATGTAAGATATTAAGTTTAAAAGTGAAAAGGGGCTAAAAGCAGTTTAATATAAAACACTTACCAGGAGCTGGTAAAAGGAGGACCTCATCAACGAAGCGGCAAACAAGATCTGGGTACTTACTGCTTTGCATCATGGGATATGGGGCGGCCTCGAGCTGGTAAAAGTGACTCTCGAGCTTAGCAAAGTGCCGAGTCGGAGCAGAGGATCGGCTCCGAACCCATCAAGCAAGAATGAAGGCGAGATTGACAACTTAACATAATCTGTTTTTTAGGCATAGAGGCCTGTGCACGTGGCTCATGCGTCAGTTTGTGTAGTTTTAGAAGTTGCTTTTGCCTTTGGTTTTGCAGCTGTCGGTTTGATATACAAATGTTGAGGTCTGAATACACCCTCAGAAGCCGGCGCCTGCTCAGCGGCTCCAGACCCATCCGAGGGAGATGCATCCGTCGGTCCAATACCTTGAGTACCTTGCGGCATGCTGGACACCACATGGGTGTCGGTAGAGACCTGCAACTCGAAGGTAGGGGCATCAGGGGCTGCGAAAGCACCTCAGAGTACCAGCGACTGGCTTAAGAGAAGCCTAGTCAGTTTTGGATTTCGACTGCCTTTCTCTGTCCTTTCTTTGCATTTATATACTCCGGTAGTCAGATTGCTATCAGACGACATTTCTGGGTAGTTAAATCTGTTTCCAAAATACTATGATGCAAAAATATACAGACGCTTAATAGTGCGTTGTTTAAATCTAGCAAAAAACAGACAGCCAGGCATGTTATGATCAGAGCCTAGGCAAGGAATACAGTATAAATGGAAATCCTTATGAGGTATTTGCTTCCCACAAGTTATACAATTTTTCTGACATCTGTAAAAAGCAAGAAAAAAGTTTCCCCAACTGGGTACTTAGCTTTAGTGAAGACTTCGGTTCTGAAACTCAAACTAATATTTCAGTAGTCAGCCGACCGGCACTTGCGAAATGCTTCTGCTTCGGGCACCGCACGGCAAGAAAGACTGAAAAAAATGGCGTCGGCTGCATGTTTTATACCCCTGACAACCTGACATCATGGAAGAGAAGACAGCAACCGACGCAGGACCCAAGACTTTGAAATTCAGGCCGACTGAGGGCAACCTGCCAGCAGATTACCCAAATTTAATGACTGCAACAGTGAAACATGAAGAACATCCACTTTTAGAAAGTTCAACTTCCAGTCAAGAAACCAAATGAGAGGTAAGAGGCAGACATGTTTGGATGGCAGATAAGTGGGTCTTGGAGGAGCAGGATAGTCCAGACAATCAATTCACACAAGTAAGACAGGACCACTGGGGGTTCTACAACCAGTGGTTGTAAGTTGTGTTTTTGACACCAGGAAGAAAATCTTTTCCACTTTGAAAGGTATTTTCTAGTATTTGGTTTTCTGACCTCCTGCAAAACCTGAAGCACGTCCTCTGTGTGTCTACCATAAATGTAGATGTTAGAGTGTATTCACTATTGCAGCCATTACTCTTGGGTTATCCTGCTGGCAGACTACCCTCAGTCGGCCAGAATTCCAAAGTCTAGGTCCGGCGTTGGTTGCCGTCGCCTCTTCCCTGACGTCAGTGCGCCAGGGGTATAAAAGATGCAGCAGACGCCATTTTCTTCAGTTTTTCTTGACCCAGATGTCAGGTGCCCCCAAACTGGTAGGCTGAAAAATATGCCAATAAAAAATGCATGCACAAAAATAACATTTCCTTCATCTACATGCAAATACAAAAAATAGGTTGTATAGGATAGAGTAGTGCAGATAAGTCCTGGCAAAGAAAAGGAAGGTGGGTGGGTAACCTGGACTGTAACAGTGAATACACTGGAACATCTACATGTATGGTAGGTACACAACTGTACTATGTTCGTGTTTCACTGTTGAAGTCATTACTCTTGGGTAGAATCAGAAAGCTGAGGATGTGTAGCTGGGCTAAATAGGATTAGGAGAGGCTATGAGGCCCTGCAGAACTGCAGCGGTGAAGCCTACTAAGGATTTAAAGTAAAGAGGTAGGTGGTAGTGCTTTGTGAAGGTGTGCACTGAACTCCAAGTTGCAGCCTCCAAGATATCTTTGGTTGGTACTCCTCTGAGGAAGGCTGCTGAAGTGGCTGCTGCTCTGGTGGAATGAGGCCTAATGCCCTTAGGCACTGATTTGCCATGTTGAAAATAGCAAAAACGGATGCAATGGCCTATCCATTTAGAAATAGTCTGTTTTGAGATGGCCTTTCCTTGTGATCCTGCAGCATATGACACAAAGTTGCTCAGTCTTTCTGAAAGCTTTAGTTCTGTACAAGTAGAAGCGTAACTGCCTGTGTATGTCCAAAGAATGCAGAATTTTTTCACCCTTGTTCTGTGGATTTGGATAAAAGGTAGGCAAGTGAATGGTTTGGTTGAGGGCCACACTGGACACCACCTTAAGCATAAATGTAGGGTTTGTCCTCAGAGAAACCCTGTCTGGATGAAAAATGATGAAAGGTTCCACAGCCATGAATGCTTGTAACTCAGAGACTCGGCTTGCAGAGGTTATTGCTAGGAGCAGAGCTGTTTTCCAGGATAAGAATTTTAGATCTGCTGTTGATGCTGGCTGGAAAGGAGGCAGTGTGAGTTCTTCCAAACCATAATTGAGGTCCCAGGCCGGAATCGGTGCTCTCCTTGGAGGCCTAATGTTTTTGGCCCCTCTGAGGTACTGCCTTATTAAAGGATGACAAAAGATAGGTGGTTCCGTATTGTAACGGGCTGAAATGGCAGAGGCATGAATCTTAATTGATGAGAAAGAAAGGCCTTTGTTCAGCATCTCAGTTAGGTATTGTAAAATCGGAGGTATATTTGGAACACACGTGTCAATGCCTTGCTCCTGGTTCCAAGCACAGAATCTCTTCCATTTTTCTGCAAAAGATTTCATGGTACTGGGCCTCTTGGCTTCCAAGATAACATCAAAAACAGCTTTTGAAAGAGGAGTGTTCTGAATGGCTACATTATCCACCATGCTACCAGATTTAAGGTCATGAGTTGGCTGTGCAGGATCAGATTGTTTTACTGGGTCAGCAAGTGAGAAGTTTGAGGCAATATCCATGCTGGACCTTGAGACAAGCTCTCTAGGATTGGGTACTAGTGCTGGCGTGGCCAGTCTGGTGCAATCAGTATCATTTTTGGCTTCTCATCTGACATTTAGGAGTACCCTGGGAAGGAGAGGCAGTGGGGGAAAAGCATATACTGTTAGATTTTTCCAGCTGAATAACGCATCCACTTTGCATGCTTGCTTGTGATAAATCCTTGTGCAAAATCTCTGCAATCAGCAGTTGTGAGGGGAGGCAAATAGATGTCTGGGCATCCCCATTTCCTTATTATAATGCTGAAGACTTGTGGATCCAGTTTCCATTCGTGGGGATCCATGAGGTTTCTGCTTAGTTCATCTGCCAGAGTATTTGTTTTCCTGGAAAGACTTGTGCTTGCAGGTGAACTTGAAAAGCCAATGCTGTGTCCCATAAGGTCAGAGGGGGTAGGAATGTGCAACTCCCTGCTTGTTTATGTACCACATGACCCTAGTGTTGTCTGTATCAGTAACTGCCCTGGATGAAGCAGGTCCTTGAAAGCTGTCAGGGCATTATGAACAGCTAGCATCTCTTTTTGATTGATATGAAAATGCATCTGGTTTGCAGGGCATGTGCCCTGAATACACTTTCCTGCCATATGGGCCCCCCAGGCATACTCCGATACATCCGTTGTCAATGTCTGTCTGGCTGTGGGTAAACTGAATGGAAGACCCTTCTTGTGGTGACAGGCTTCTGCCCACCATCGAAACCCCTGTTGGAGGCAGGGAATGAGTGCAATTACAGTCTCCAGGCTGTGGCAATGCAGAGTCCAAACACTTTTTAGATACCATTGTAATTTCCTCATACGCAGTCTGGCATATGGAATTAGTAGAATGCAGGATGCCATGAAACCCAAGGCCTGCAGGATTTTCCTTGCAGATAAGTGGGTTTTTGTTGCCAGTTTCTTGAAGTAAGCAGTCAGTTCCTTTTGCTTGTCTGGCGTGAGATAAGCCATCTGGGCAGTTGTATTTAAGCTTGCACCCAGGAATATTATCTCTTGAGAGGGCACTAGTTTTGATTTCTTTTCGTTTACTGTGTACCGTAGGCCAATTAGTAATCTTTTTACAAACACCAGATGCTTTAGAAGAACGTCTGTTCGCTGCTTGAACATGGCAGTCGTCCAAGTAGGGATATATTTGAATTCCTTTTTGTCTGCAAAACGTTATTACTGGTGCCAGGCATTTTGTGAAGACACTGGGCGCAGTAGATAAGCCAAAGGGCAGTGCAGAGAACTGGTAATACATTGAGCCAGCTATGAATCTGAGGTATCTTCTGCAAGATTGTCTGATTGGGACATGCAGGTATGCCTCTTTTAGGTTCAAAGTTACGAGCCAAGCCTTCTTGACCAGCATCATGGGCAGTAGCTGCTGTAGAGTCAACATCTTGAATTTTGGAACTTCCAAAAATGTATTTAGTATAGACAGGTCCAGTACTGGTCTCCAGGTTTTGTCCTTTCTGGGTACTAGGAAAAGTCTAGAGTAAAATCGTTGCCCCTGCTCTTGTTGTGGTACTTGCTGAATGGCCCTCATGTCCATGAGGGCTGTAATTTGTTTTTGTGCCTCTGCCCATTGATTGTGTGGCAGGTCTGGCATACCCTTTGACCTTGGTAGGGTGTGAAAATGGAACCTGTAGCCTTGGGATACTATGTTCAGGACCCATTTGTCTTGGGTAACCATTTACCAATTTGATGAAAAAAGTGCTAGCAACGTTGTAATCAGGGCCTAGGCAAGGAATACAGTACGAGTGTAAATTCTTATGGGGTATTTGCTTCCCACAAGAAATACAATTGTTAACTTTTTCTGACATCGGTCTGGAGCAAGAAAAAAGTTTCCCCAACGGGGTACTTAGCTAAGACTTCAGTTCTGAAATTCGGATTTGAAAATCTCTGGAGTCTGCCGACCAGCACTTGCAAGCTGCTTTTGCTTCAGGCACCGCGCGGCAAGAAAGACTGAAGAAAATGGCACCGGCTGCATCTTTTATACCCCTAGCGCACCGACGTCAGGGAAGAGGCGACAGCAACTGACGCCGTACCTAGACTTTAGAATTCTGGCCGACTGAGGGCAGCCAGCCAGCAGGATAACCCAAGAGTAATGACTGCAACAGTGAAACATGATGAACATCCAGTGGTGCCTTGACCAACAGGGAGTCACCAAGATTTGAGGTTCTTCTTTCTAAATTTTCAGCAGAACTTTTTGTATGAGGGGGAAGTGGGGGAACGCACAACCATACAGCACCTTCCAAGAGAATGATAGCGCATCCACCCTTCATGCTTCAGGTTGTGTAACCTGGAGCAGAAGGTTGGAAGCTGTCTGTTCACGGGGGAGGCAAACAGACCCACATCTAGAATACCCCACTGATGGACCAGGTCCAGAAACACATCTCTGTTTAGCATTCATTCATGAATTACAGTCATGGACAAGCCAAATAACCTCCACTGCATCTACCAGTCAATTTAAACATCTCCTGAAAACCCACTACATAGATAAAGTACAGTTTTGTACCTACCATAAATGTAGATGTCCGATAGGCATGCATCTGCAGTCCTTACAAATGGGTTGTCCCGTCGTCAGGCAGCCCTTCGGTCGGCCGGATTCCAAAGTCTGGGTCTGGCCTCGGCTGGTGTCGCACTTCACCCGACGTCATAGCGGCAGTTCTTCGGGTATAAAGGCATCAGCCGACGCCATTTTCCTCAGTGTTTCTTGCCCCAGATGCCAGGTGCCCTCTAGAAAGGCTAAATTTGGATAAATGCAAATGGTTCCAAATAGTAGAGAGCAAACAAAAAATAAGCATGTATGTACATATATACAAACAAATGCACCATAATAGATTCCCCCAGCTAGCTACAAGATGGGCAAATACCCTAGGAGTACCACAGAGGGGAAGGAGGGTGGGTAATCCTGACTGCAGATGCATGCCTATCGGACATCTACATTTATGGTAGGTACAAAACTGTACTATGTCCTTCAAGGATGCATCTGCAGTCCTTACAAATGGGTAGAATACCATAGCCAAACTGGGGGAGGAGGAGAAATAGATTATGGTGTAGTTAAGATCCCTTGCAAAACAGCAGTGGCAAAACCTGCTCGGGATCTGGAGTATAAAGGTAAATTATAATGCTTGGCTTGAGCATTTTCTGGCTTGTTAAACTTGATTTCTGTATTAGTAGCTGTATTTAGAGCACAACCAAAAGCTGTTTGCTGAATTTCCTGTTTGCACTTAATTTTAAATCGTTTTTTTCTTAAAACTTGCATATTTTCTGTCCTTGACCTAGCACTCTTGTGTGGGGTCATTTACTGCACTGTTATAACTTGATATTACTTGTGAACCTCTGCTATCTCTGTAAAAAACAAAAACAAAAAAAAAAATCTTGCTTTTTTCCCACTTTTCTGAGAGTTAAAAAAGTTCAGTTACAGGCTTGCTGTTCCTGAACTGTTTGAAAGTTTCTGTGAGGCCATTTTTGCTTGGTCTGAAGGAGGGTCTCTGTTGATCAGTGGCAGTGACTAACATTGAGCAGCTTCCCTGCCCCCCCGTAGAGGTGGTTACTGACTTGAAACTGTAGTTTTATTTTCCCTTTTGGGTCTATTCCTGCTTCTTTCCAGCCCCTGCTATCAAGCACGCTTTAACGTGCTTTAGCGCGGAGTTGCCACTAGAGCAGCATCGGGCAGTGCCGGTTAAACAAGGTTAAACTCTTTCTGGCTCCAGAAAGTCTGTTCTTCAATTTTTCCCTTAGAACTGCTCTGTTAGGAACCTAAACAGTTTACACCTACACTAAAAAGTGCAGCACTTGTTCCAAATAGCTTTTTCTTCTCAAAAGCTCAGCACTTGTCTTATAAGCATATCCCTGCCTTATAAGCATTCTCTTTGCAGGTCAAGCACTCCTATATTATACAAATCTCTCACTAGCAAAACCCCCAGGAGTGCCCACTTCCTGCTAAGCCCACTACTTTTCTGTCTCATACCAACTCATAATTCTTTCTAGCATGTCGAAGGGTCAGATGCTGGCGCCTCTCCTGCCCAGTTGGTGAATCTGGGAATTCTGAGACAATGTTACAATTGCCTCATGTACACGGACAACCCTCTCCTCCTCCCACGTAACACTAACACTTGTGAGAGATGCAGCTATTTAGCCAGACTGGAGGCTGAGCTCTCTCAACTCAGGACTGGCAAGACCAGGCAGGAGGAGAAGGCAACTACACACACCACAATACCAGTCTCACATAACTCAACCACACCACTGAATCAAACACATAAACACACTAAGACATACTCGGAGGCTCTGAGTAAAAATTTACCTAAACAGCAGAGGCCTCCAAAGCAGACACCCAAGCAACTGCAAACTCAATACACCACACAAACAACACAAACAACAAAATCAGTGTGCAAAGCAGTCACTGCCCTTAAGGCCAAATACAACACCAAACATACTCGTCATAGGTGACTCCATAGTCAGACACACTGACCTCCCGCTCACCAGACTGAGTAAGGAGAAGGTCACAGTAAGCTGCCTGTCGGGCGCTAGAATCCGCCACATAACACGCACTCAGGTCTCTCAACAGCAGGTACAAGTACGACTCAGTCATTGTCCACGCTGGTGTCGACCTGAGACGTACCTCCTTGGACTACATGAAAAGAGACATTGAGGAGCTCTCTGATTATGTAGCCCAGGCAGGTATGACCCTGACCTTGAGCAGTATCCTACCTTCACCTAGAATGATGCCACAATACAGTGATGAGATGATCAGCTTTAATAATTGGCTTAAATTCTGGTGTCATTCAAAGGGGATCCAATGTCTGTCTGCCTGGGATGACATGCTGGACAAGCCACGCTGCTTCGCAAGGGACGGCTTGCACCTGTCACCCCTAGGCATCCGGATATTGGCAAAGGCTCTTGCGACCCCCATAGTGCCTTTTTTAGGCAAGGCTCAAATTCTAAACCTACCACCCTAGAACACAAAAAAGTTAAAAAACTAAGGGTAATGCTGCTCAATGCCAGAAGTCTCAATCTCAAGAGGCACGCACTCGAGGCCCTTCTCAGTATGGAGAACATCGATGTCTGTGCTGTGACAGAAACCTGGTTCAAGGCTCCTGAGAGCACCCCAGCACTATCAGGTTTCACCTCATATCATGCTCCGCCCCAAAATCCGGACAACACCAAGAAAGGAGGGGGGTGTCCATATTCATAAAGGACACCCACACCTCAAGGTTGGTGGCAACGCACGATGCATCGGAGACCATCCAGGTGCAATTAACCATAGGCAAGACTGCTCTGCAATTTGTAGCATGTTACAGGCCACCATCTCAAACTCAGGAACCTCACATGGCCTTCCTGAAAACAATGGAGGGGATAAATGTATCTCCAAACACCATCATACTAGGTGACTTCAACTACCCTAATATAGGCTGGGAACACTACTCAAGCCCAAACACTCTAGCCCAAAGGTTCCTGGAGTTCATAAACTCAAATGCCATGGAACAACTAGTCACCATCCCCACAAGAGGAGAAAACATACTTGATCTCATAATCACGAACATGGGATCACAATGTTCAACACCGGAAGTATACCCCTCACTGGTGAGATCAGATCATAAACTAATCTCGCTGGAGGTCCTCATCCCGCCCCCACCTGAAATAAAAGACCACAGTGAAAAACTTCTCAAAAGCCGACTTCACACTTCTAAAAACTAGTGTGGTCTACTTTAAGGCCCCTGAGCCAGTGGTAAACATTACTCAAACCGCTGAATCACTTACAAATGCCTTCTACCAGCACCTACAGGACTGCATGGATCAGGCAATCCCAAACAAAACTAAGACTCTTTGTACCAAAGGCAAGCGTCCAGTCTGGTGGACCCCAGCCATAAACAAGCTCTACAACAAAAGGAGGAAGCTACTACAAGATAGAGCAAAATTGAAAGGTAAGACACCTTTGATCATTATAAGTAAAAAACTAAGCTCTCAAAATCATCCAAGGCAAATTTTGAGAGAAAAATCGCCAAGGACTCAAAAGACAATCATAAGGCCTTCTTTAGCTATGTTAGAAACCTAGGAGGAAACTCCCAGATATGCTCAGAATTAGTTCAAAATGATGTGAAGATTACTGAACCTACACACATTGCCAACATACTGGCTGACAGGTTCAGTGCAAACTTCTTCCCCCCCCCCCCCCCAAAAGGAGAGATATCTATACCAGAGGATTGTAGCCCCCCAAACATCTCCAACGCCCAGGTGAGAACTGCTCTCTCCAAAGCAAAAAACACAGCATCCATGGGACCGGATGGTGTCACCGGCTGTGTGCTCCACGAACTCAATGAGGAATTAAACCCGCAGTTAGGACAGCTGTTTAATCTTAGCCTCACCTCAGGATACGTACCCAAGGAGTGGCGCACGGCGACTGTGGTCCCACTTCACAAGGGCGGTGCCTCCACCGACCCTGGAAATTACCGTCCCATTAGCTTGACAAGCCTTATCTGCAAAGCCATGGAGAGGATCATAATGGAACTCATAAATAAAGACATGGGGAACTTGCAGACTTTGGATCCAACCCAGTTTGGCTTTGTCAAAGGCAGATCATGCCTTTTAAACTTGGTTGACTTTTTCGAGACAGTCACCAAGGCCATTGATGAGGGAAAGGCAGTCCATACAGCCTTACCTTGACCTGGCAAAGGCCTTCGACACAATACCCCACTCAGGTATCATCGAAAAACTCATCAGCTTGAATGTAAACCCATACATCACAAGATGGGTTGCAAACTGGCTAAGTGACAGAACCCACAGGGTGTCAGAGTTGCTGGAGCCATGTCAGACTCAAAGCCTGTCACAAGTGGTGTCCCACAGGGCTCAGCCCTGGGTCCACTCCTGTTCGGCATCTACTTTTCTGAAGTACAAGCAAACACAGGAGGGTTATGGCTGACAAAGTTTGCAGATGACTGCAAACTGGGCGCCATAGTCGAAAACACATCTGACACAGATATCCTTCAGAAGGGCCTCACAGAAACGGAAAACTGGTGCCAGAGCCATGGCCTAAAGTTAAATGACAAGAAATGAATAGTCATACCCTTCGGGAAAAACAAGGTTACCCCTAGCTACCATATAGGTGGCAATCCACTGAGCACAGAAGTAGTCATCAGGGATCTGGGGACCCAGGTTGACAGTAGCCTTTCGTTTGACACTCATGTTGCTAAAGTAGTTAGGAAAACCTTCTACATTGCCCACCTGATCATGAAGGGATTCACATCTAGATCAAGGGAGGTCATCGTCCCCCTGTACTCATCACTCATTAGACCTATGATTGAGTACAATGCCCCATTTGGAATGTATCTGACCAGACACCTGCAGCAGCTGGAAAGGCCCCAAAAGTTCCTCACCAAAAGGATAAAGGGTCTCAAAAATATGTCTTACGCTGCCCTACTGAAAGAACTCCAGCTCTATTCAATCTCATACCGCTTGCTCAGAGGTGACCTGTGCCTGACATATAAGGCCATGTCAAACCCTGACTTGATGAATATGCTTCACCTCAAAAAATCTAGATCCCTCAGAACCACAAGGGCGGGAGACTTAAACCTTGACACGGTTATTAATAGAATGTGCTGGAGGGACAGATTCATCACCCAGAGACTCCCTATGCTGTGAAACAAAATCCCGGTACATGTGAGGCAGAGCACCTCACTGGCCTTGTTCAAGAGGAATCTTGACCAATGGATGGGGGATCGCAGATATACCCCAGGGATTACTTCAGTGTCACTGCTTGACAGAGGCACAGCAAAATAATAGGCATAGTTTTATTCAAACTAAAGGGGTGGCGAAAGCCAAATAACTATGGGCTAGGCTTATAAATGCCCTTGGGCAGATAGCCTAGTATGAACCTATGAAATGTATGCACGGAGCTCCAAGTAGCAGCCTCTAAAATGTCTTTGGTAGCCACTCCTTGTAAAAAAGCTGTGGTAGTGGCTGTAGCCCTTGTAGAGTGAGGCCTGATGTTTTCTGGAGTTTTCTTTCCATGGTAGGAGTAACAAAATCTAATGCAATTTCCTATCCACTTAGAGATTGTCTGTTTTGAAATTGCTTTTCCTTCCATTCCTGTTGCATATGCTAGCAGTAGCTGGTCAGTTTTTCTATTGCTCTTGGTCCTGTCCAGGTAGTAACATAATTGTCTATGTACATCCAAGGTATGCAGCAGTCTTTCTCCCCTGTTTTGTGGGTTGGGGAAGAATGTAGGTAGGTGGATAGCTTGATTTAAAGATACCCTGGAGACCACCTTTGGCATAAAAGTAGGATTAGTTCTCATGGACACTATCTTGATGGAAGATCAGGAAGGGCTGTACTGCCATTAATGCCTGTAGCTCAGATACCCTTCTTGCTGAAGTGATTGCAAGCAGGAAAGCAGTTTTCCATGATAAGTACTGTAATTCTGCTGTTGCTGCTGGCTCGAAAGGAGGGAGTGTCAACTTTTCTAGCACAAAGTTCAAGTCCCATGCTGGCAATGGCGGCTTCCTGGGTGGCTTTACATTTTTAATCCCTCTCAGAAACTGCCTGAGCAGAGGATGTGAGAATACTGGAGGATCCAAGTTGTATTCTGCTGAAATAGCTGATGCATGAATCTTAATGGAAGAATAGGACAGGCCGTTGTGAAAGAGCTCTGCCAAGTATTCCAGGATGTTAGCTATGTTTACCAGTGACATTCTCTCCTTTTGCAGTACTCCAAATGAGATATCTTTTCCATTTTGCTGAATATTTTTTTCTTGTTGAGGGTCTGCGAGCCTCCAAGATAATGTCTTTAACCCTTTGAGATAAAGCTGGGTTATTTGGTCTTATGCAATGTTCCAGGCAGTCAGCTGCAGTGTTTTCAGGTTTGGATGCAGGGTTTTGAAGTTGTTCTGTGTTAACAGCAAGGGAACTAAGGGCAGAGGCCATATTTGTTCCCGAGACATACTTCTCAGTAATGGGTACCAATGCTGCCTTGGCCAGTCTGGAGCTATCAGGATGATCCTTGGACGGTCTTCTTTGATCTTCAGTAGCACCTTGTGCATCAAAGGAAGAGGTGGGAATGCATATGCTGTCAGGTTTGTCCAAATGAAAGATAGGGAGTCCACTTTCCAAGCTAGTGGGTGGTACGTCCTTGTGCAGAATTTTTTCAGTTGGTGATTGTGCGGGGATGCAAATAAGTCCATTTCTGGCAGTCCCCATTTCCCTGTAATGGTTTTGAAGATGTCCGGATGCAGCATCCATTCGTGGGCATCCGTGGTGGTTCTGCTTAGGATATCTGCTAGTATATTTTCTTTCCCTGGCACAAAAATTGCTTGTAGCTGAATGTTGAAGCTCAGTGCCACATTCCAGAGGTCCATTGCCATCCGGCATAGAGGGTATGAATGTGTGCCTCCCTGTTTGTTGATGTACCACATAACTATGGTGTTGTCCGTCCTTATCAGCAGTTGACCCCGTTGAAGAAATGGTCTGAATGCCTGAATTGCCAGTTTTACTGCCAGCATTTCCTTTTGATTTATGTGTAGGTGCAGCTGGTCTTGAGTCCATAAGCCTTGTATGCACTTGTCCAGCATGTGTGCCCCCCAACCGAGGTCTGAGGCGTCTGTTGTGATGGTCTGGCTTGGTTGAGTGCTGTGGAAGGGAAGTCCCTTGTTTGATTGACAGGCCTGGGCCCACCATTGGAATTCTTGTTGCAGGCATGGAGTTATTGGAATTTGGGTTTCTAGGCTGTGCTTGTGCTGAGACCATAAATTCCTTCGGTACCACTGTAACTTTCTCATATGTAGTCTGGCATGTGGAATTAATATTATGCAGGATGCCATGTAACAGAGAGCTTGCAGGACTTTTCTTACTGTTAGCTGGTTCTGCTTTGTTAATGCCATGAAGTAGAAAGGGAGTTGCTCCTGTTTTTCTACTGTCAGGAATGCCATTTGTTTTGTTGTGTCCAAATCTGCACCCAAGAAGGTAATCCTTTGGGATGGTATCAGCCTTGACTTTTTTTATATTGACTGTGTATCCCAGGGCTTGTAGTAGATGAATGACCCTTTCCAAATCTTTTGTTAATTTGTTTTTGTTGTCCGCTTGTAACAGGCAGTCGTCCAGGTACGGGTAAATTTGAATTCCCTGAAGCCTGCAATGAGCAATTACTGATGCCAGGCATTTCGTGAATACTCTGGGCGCAGTAGATAAGCCAAAGGGCAATGCTGAGAATTGATAATGCTCTGATCCTGCAAGAAATCTGAGGTATCTTCTGCAATTTGGTCGTATGGGGACGTGCAGGTATGCCTCCTTGAGATCTAGAGTTACCAGCCAAGACTCCTTGCCCAGCATGGGAAGAAGCTGCTGTAGGGTCAGCATTTTGAATTTTGGAACAATGAGGTATGTGTTTAAAGCGGACAGGACGAGAATAGGTCTCCATTGGTTTTCTTTTCTTGGTACCAGGAAGAGTCTGGAGTAAAATCCTTGCCCTTGTTCCATAGATGGTACCCTTTCTACAGCTCTCATCCTTAGTGAGTTATTTGTTGTAGAGCTTCTGTCTTCTGATTTGGAGGTAGGTTTGGCATTCCTCTCTTCCTTGGTAGAGTATGGAAGTGAAACCTGTAACCTTGGTCTATTGTCTGTAAAATCCACTTGTCTCCTGTGATGTAATGCCAGTTTACTGAAAATAAGGCTAGCTTCCCGCCTAAGGGTGCATCTAGTTGTTCCCTGGTAGGCGGTGCCAGAGCCAAGTCACTGTGATTGTCCTGTGGAAGTGGTGGCGGCTGGATCTGTGGCTGTACCTCGCTGGTTGTTAGCCTGCCATTGACGTCCCCTGTAGGCACCTCTGGATTGACCCCTGCCTCTTGAGCGCCTATTTCTGCCTCTCGGAGCTCTGGAGGTGTCTGGAAAGGACCAATTCTTGGAAGGCCAGTTCCTGCTAAACCTTGGAGGCTGGACCTGCAAGAAATCCTTGACTGTCTGGACCGATTTTGCTTTCTCTTCCACCTTCTTCAGCACTTGCTGTGCAGGGGAGCCAAACAAATTGAGCTTATCCATGGGAGCATCTAGGAGCTTTGATTTAACATGGTCTGGTAAGGACTGCTCTTTTAACCATGCATGTCTTCTGATCACTGTGCCAGTCATGGCTGATCTAAAGGAAGCCTCCAATGCATCATAGCCGCATTTTAAAGAATGATTACTGACCTGCTGAATGTTATGTACCATTTCCTGAACAGATTTTTTGTCTAATGGTTCATCAGAGGACAGATTTTTAGTTAACTGATCTAACAAATTCCTGATACTGAATCATGTGGAATTGACAGTTCAAGGCTCTAGCTGAAAGAGTAGCAGAAGTGTAAACTTTTTTACCCCATCTCTCTAAGGCCCTAGATTCCCTTTCAGAGGGGAGGGTTTTTTTGGCAGAGGTAGCTGCTACAGCCTTGGGTCCCTGGGAGATAGTTTCGGGATCTGCAAGAGGGGCCTTATACAAATGATAGTGTGCCCGGAACCCTGTAGTATCTATCGGGCTTAGAAGGGGCCGGAGGAAGAGAATTAGGAGCAGTACAAGCATCATTGAATGCATCATCCACAACAGAAAGTACTGGAGGAATGGCTAAAGGCCTATGCTGTGGCAAATGCAGAAAGGTTCTAAGCCTTTTCCTAGAGTCTGAAAAATCCTGGCCCTGCCATTGAAATTGTTCCCTCATAGCATGCAAGGTTTCCCCAAAGGTAAATTCCTCAGGCGGAGAGGCAGAAGAAATGGACTCTTCTGCATCAGAGTCCTCATAAGGAGAAAAAGGGCCCTCTGGAGGGTTAGAATTATCTGATTCATCAGAGGAGTTATCTGTAGAAACTGGCTCAGGGGGCTCTGCTCTAGGCCTCTTCTCTGGAGGTGGGTGAGAGGCCCTGTCTGGGTGAGGTTGGGATCCCCGGATCAAAGAAATGAGATCCTCTGCAAGACTAAGCATTTGTGAACTAGAGCTAGGCCTGTGTGAGGGGGTCTTAGCAAGCACAGTTTTGGTAGATTTTGCTGCTTTAGCCCTGGCAAAGGCCTTAATTGACATAGATGCAGGTGGCCTAGCAGCTCCACGTGCAGGGGTAGAAATATCCAAGGGGATAGTATCAGATAAATCCTGTGAACCTGCAAGAGCGGGTGGTATTTCAGAAGCAGATTCCACCATGCTGGATGAGGCCTCGGTAGGAGGAACGCTTTCAGCCGAAGGAAGAACCGTGGACTCTGTTTCAGCCGAAACAGAGACACTCGCGGTTGGCTTAACCGCGGTTTCGGCCGAAACCGCAGACCGCGAGTGTCTGTCCTTTTCCTTGCGCTTTTTAGAAATTTGCGTAGTCGGAGTATCCGACGGCATAATGTAAGCAAAATCGGAGCCGAAAAACTCCTCAGCAAATTCCGACCGGCGTCTAAGTGTCCGCCGGTTGAAAGAAGCACAGGCTAGACAAGCTGCTACGTCGTGGTCTGGGCCTAAGCAAGGTAAGCAGTAAGAGTGGAAATCTTTATGAGGTATTTGTTTCCCACAAGTTAAACAGCTATTCACTTTTTCTGACATCGGCTGAGGCAAGAAAGAGTCCCCAACGGGGTACTTAGCTTTTTAGAAGTCTTCGGTACTTGTAGTAGTAATCTCTGGTTCTGACCGACCGGCACTTGTGAACAGCTTCTGCTTCGGGCGCCACGCGGCAAGAAAGACTGAGGAAAATGGCGTCGGCTGATGCCTTTATACCCGAAGAACTGCCGCTATGACGTCGGGTGAAGTGCGACACCAGCCGAGGCCAGACCCAGACTTTGGAATCCGGCCGACCGAAGGGCTGCCTGACGACAGGACAACCCATTTGTAAGGACTGCAGATGCATCCTTGAAGGACATCTGGCTGTGCCCATGCTACTCCCCAGGTTAGTTCCCGATTCCAACCTGGCACAATACTACATATTAGGTTCCATAGCATAATTCTACACAGAAATGACTGACTACTTATTTAGCACATTACTTTATAACTATGAGATGATTATAGGTGTTACTTTTAGATACTGAATATGTCTTGCATGTACAACGTTGGTGTTTTTTGACCTTTCTGTAACTTTACAATATGATTATAACCAATTAGTATAAACCCTTGCACGGAATGTATGGACTTTTTGTTTTGGAGCTTTTCTCCCTGGGCCTCCGCTGAAAATGGATCTGTGTCCAATCGGACTTTCCCGGTCAACAAATGTGAAATATAATAGAGAGACTAAACAAAAGATAGCACAAAAATTGAAAAATGGAAGTTTGTTATATGGATAGTAAAATACAAGCAGTCAAATTATTTTTAATCCCTTTAGTTATACACAGGTCAGACATTTTTATCAACCAGAGAAGTTGCAGATAGCAACTGATAGATCTGAAGGAATTAGTCTAGGAGGGGAAGGCAGGAAGAGTCAAGTGGGATAAGCTGATTCTTCCAGTAGAACAGGGTGGACTGGGATTACCTCATCTGAAGAGATAAATTCAGAGCTGCAGAGTTAAGGCTCCTACACATAGCACACGCAGAAAACTATAATTCACAGTAGAAAGGGATAGAGTACAATGCCCCATTTGGCCTGTACCTCACTAAACACCTGCAACAACTGGAAAGGCCGTAAAAGTGCCTCACAAAGAGGATCTTAGGCCTTTAACACTTGTCTTATACGAACAGATTCAAAAAACTCCAACTATTCTCGGTCTCATATCGCCTACTTAGAGGCAATCTCAGCTTGACTTACAAATTCATGTCTGACCCAGCTCTGTTAAAAATGCTACATCTAAAAAAAAAATCCCAATCCCTCCACACCACACGCTCCAGAAACCTCAACCTCATTACCACAATCAACAGAACGTGCTGGAGGGTCAGGTTCATAACCCAAAGACTGCCCATGCTATGGAATAGACTTCCCATACATGTCAGAGCACCTCACTGGCACTCTCCAAGAGAAATCTTGATGAATGGATGGGAAATAGAAAATTCACCTCGGGGTCACTCCAGTGGCTCTACTTGACAGAGGCACTGGAAACAAAGGTTGGGTGGCAAGATGCCAGAGTAATCCTATGGGCTAGGCTTGTAAAGGCTCCAGGGCCATTAGTGCAGTACACACCAATGAACACCGGGAGGACATGTATACGACTCCCAAGTAAGCAAAGTCTGGAAGATTTAGGATTTTTATTTGGAAGTGATTGCACTAGAATTGCACAGGAAACTAAGGATAATCACAAGGCTTTCTTTAGTTATGTTAGGAACCTGGGTGGGAATTCCCAGATATGCTCAGAATTAGTCCAAAATGACAAAAAATACACCGAACCCACAGACATTGCCAACATCCTAGCTGACAGGTTCAGCGCAAACCCCCCCACCACCACCACCAAAAGGGCAAATATCTATCCCAGCAGAGTGCTGCCCCCCTGACATCTCAGATGCTCAGGTAAGAGCCGCCCTCTTCAAAGCAAAAAACACAGCAACAATGTGACCAGACTGTGTCCCGGGCTGCGTCCTACATGAACTCCAAGAAGAGCTAAACCCAAACATAAAACTACTGTTCAATCTCAGCCTTACTACAGGATTTGTACAAAAAGAGTGGCGTACAGCAACAGTGGTCCCTCTCCACAAAGGTGGTGTCTCAACTGATCCTGGAAATTATCGCCCCATAAGCCTGACTAGCTTGGTCTGCAAGGCTATGGAAAGGATCATCATGGACCTCAAAGATATTTGGGACCTACAGACACTGGATCCTACCCAGTTTGGCTTTAAGGGCAGATCCTGCCTCTTAAACCTGGTTGATTTCTTTGAAATAGTCACCAAGGCCATTGACGAGGGGAAGGTGGTCCACACAGCCTACCTGGACCTCGTAAAAGCCTTCGATACAATACCCCACTCGGGCATTACAGATTAGCTCACCAGCTTAAATATAAACCCCTATGTCACTAGATGAGTTGCAAACTGGCTCAAGGACAGAAACCACATGGTTAGAATTGCTGGAGCCATGTCAGACTCCAAACCAGTTAGAAGTGGCGCCCCACAAGGCTCAGTCCTGGGACCTCTCGTTCGGTATATATTTCTCGGAGGTACAGGCCAACACGGAAGGACTGTGGCTGACCAAGTTCGCAGATGACTGCAAACTGGGCGCCATAATAGACTCTCCAGCTGACACAAGCATCCTCCAAAAGGGCCTCATAGAAACAGACAAATGGTGCCAGAGCCATGGCCTCAAGCTAAACGCCAAAAAGTGTATAGTCATCCCCTTTGACAAAAACAAAGTGCCCACAAATTATCACATAGGTGGTAATCCATTAAGTACATAAGTAGTAATTAGGGACCTGGTGACCCAAGTTGATAGCAATCTCTCATTTGACAACCACGTGGCCAAAGTGGTTAGAAAAACATTTTATATAGCCCACCTAGTCATGAAGGGATTCGCATCTAGATCAGGGTAGGTCATCGTGCCTCTTTACTCATCCCTCATCAGGCCCATAATTGAGTACAATGCCC
>NC_056733.1:1431932049-1432057049 GCF_019279795.1 Protopterus annectens | reverse complement strand
GAAGGATAGGGCATCTACTTTCCATGCTTGTCTGTGATAAGTCCTTGTGCAGAATTTGACCAGCTGATAATTTTGGGGAGAGGCAAATAGATCTATGTCTGGGCTCCACCATTTCTGTGTTAACATACTGAAGACTTGTGGATCCAGTTTCCACTCATGAGGGTCCATAAGATTTCTGCTTAGGTCGTCTGCCAGAGTATTTTGTTTTCCTGGCAGGAAATGAGCTTGAAGATGTACTTAAGTCAAGGCTGTGTCCCACAATGCCATGGCTAGTCTGCAAAGAGGGTAGGAATGTGTACCCCCTGCCTGTTTACGTACCACATAACCATGGTGTTGTCCATCTTTTTCAGCAGTTGTCCTGGATGAAGTAAATCTTTGAAGGTTGTAAGGGCATTCTGAACAGCTAGCATCTCTTTCTGGTTGATATACAGATACATTTTTATTTTGGGTTCCATATGCCATGAATGCAATCTCCCCACCAGGTGGACCCCCCCCCCCAAGCATAGTCTGATGCGTCTGTAGTTAGGGTTTGTGTGGCAGGGGGTAGAGTTGTTTTGGTGACACGTCTCTGCCCACCAAAGAAACTAGTGTTGTAGCCAGGGAATGAGAGGAATAAGTAATTATGTACCTAACATAACGTTCTATGTTAGTTGTCTTCTCGCCTTTTATTGCTGGTTGGGTTCGTAGCAGATCCTCGGCTCCAACTCTGCCATCTTCAAAAGCTCGAGAGCTGCTTACTGGCTCAAGGCCCCCCATATATTCCATGATGCCTGGCGTTAGATACCCAGATCTCGTTTGGTAACCTAACTACAGACATAACAATAACAATTATAATAAAGTAAAGTTAGCAGGATACAAGAACCTACTGGAGAGACCGACAGTCAGAAGTAATAACCAGAGAAGACTCAGCCAGTAAGCAACCAACCTAAGGAACTCTTCGCGGTCTACTAGGATAGGGGGATAGAGGGCGGGATGCAAGAAAGTAGGCGAGAAGACAACTAACATGGAACATTATGGTAGGTACATAACTTCTTAAAGTTAAGTTGTCTAGCTCGCCTTCATTCTTGCTGGTTGGGACAGCGTCCCAAGCACCTCAATCCTGGGTGGCTCATCGGAACACTCTTCAGAACAGTGGAACCAAAATCAGCTCTGCTTCTGGACGCCATATCCAGCTTATAATGTGAAATGAAGGTATGTGGATTAGCCCAAATAGCTGCCGCACAAATAGTTTCCATTGGCAATCTGGCCTGAAAAGCCACAAAAGTAGCTAGAGCTCTGGTGGATTGACCTTTGGGTTTAGCAGGAAGCTCCATTTCTTAACTGATATATAAAAGTATTAGAAGTCATCCACCTAGATAAGGTGGCTTTTGACACCGGTATGCCTTGTTTTCCCCTCAGCATAAGACCAGAACAACTGGTCTGATTTTCTGAATTGCTTGGTTCTATGCAAGTAAAAGCGTAAATGTCTATGGACGTCCAGCTGATGCAACTTGTATTCTGCCTTGTTGGAATAATTTGGAAAGAACACAGGTAGTTCAATGGACTGATTCAAATTATGATCAGAAGTAACCTTTGGAAGAAAGGAAGGGTTAGTCCGAGGAGAAACTCTATTATTGTGAAAAAAGTACAGTTTTGTACCTACCATAAATGTAGATGTTCGAGGATTCCATTGCTGCAGTCCTGACTATTGGGTATAGTCCGCGTCCCGTCGGCCCGAATACCAGAGTATAAGGCTGACGTCGGTCAGGGCGCATTAGACTGACGTCAGTACGTCAGGGTACTAATGCGCATGACCGACGTCATATCCTCAGTCTTTTCTTGCCCCAGATGTCAGAAGACCCTAAAAAGACAAGTCCCAAAACAACCTGCACCAAAAACATGTATAATATATACAACCATATATACAAAAATATAAGCATGTAAACTCACCTACACAACCACCCCTAAAGACAGAGGGAAGGAGGGAGGGTAATTGGACTGCAGCAATGGAATCCTCGAACATCTACATTTATGGTAGGTACAAAACTGTACTATGTTCTTCGTCTTCCATTGCTGCAGTCCTGACTATTGGGTAGAATCCCAAAGCAGAGGTAAGGGAGGCTGGCAAATTATAAAGTAGTAGGAGCTGACAATATGCCTTGTAAAACAGCTGTGGCAAAACCAGCCCTAGACTTAGAGTAGATAGGAAGGTGATAATGCCTAGAGAAAGTATGTACTGAACTCCAAGTAGCTGCTTCCAGAATATCCTTAGTTGCCACCCCCCTTAGTAATGCTGTTGAAGTGGCAGTAGCCCTAGTGGAATGAGGCCTAATCCCAGCTGGAATCTCCTTGCCATGATGGGAATAACAAAATGCAATGCAAAAGCCAATCCACCTAGAAATAGTTTGTTTTGACACAGGCTTGCCCTGAGAACTCAAAGCAAAAGAAACAAACAACTGCTGAGACTGCCTAAAATCCTTAGTCCTGCTTAAATAATAACGCAATTGCCTGTGTACATCTAAAGTGTGCAAAATCTTTTCCCCTTTATTTTGAGGATCTGCAATAAACGTAGGCAAATGAATAGTTTGGTTTAAAGCCACACTAGAAACCACCTTAGGCATAAAAGAAGGATTAGTACGTAATGATACCCTATCCTTATGGAAAATCAAAAGGGCTCTACTGCCATAAGGGCCTGCAACTCAGACACCCTTCTTGCAGAAGTAATAGCCAACAGAAAAGCAGTCTTCCATGACAAATATTTCAATTCAGCAGTAGCTGCAGGCTCAAAAGGTTGTAGAGTAAGTTTTTCCAACACAAAATTGAGATCCCAAGCAGGAGTAGGAGCTCTACGTGGGGGTCTTATATTCTTTGCCCCTCTAAGAAACTGCTTGAACAAAGGATGCGAAAACAAAGGTGGGTCACAATCATAGTGAGCTGAAATTGCTGAAGCATGAATCTTTATGGAAGAGAAGGACAAACCTTTGTCCAACAATTCAGTAAGATATTGAAGAGCCACACTCAAATTAGGCTCTGAAATCTCCAAATTCTTTGCTGTACTCCAAAATAAAAATCTCTTCCATTTTTCTGCGTACACTCTCCTTGTACTAGGTCTTCTAGCTTCCATAATCACATTTAAAACTTGTTGAGGAAGTTGAGACCTGCTGTGTTTCAACACAGAATATGCCAGGCTGTTAGATGAAGAGAGTGAAGCTTGACATTGAGCAGATGACCGTCCTTCTGAGATAAAAGATGAGGAATCAGAGGTAAAGGCCATGGAGGCTCCTTTACCAGACTCCGTAGTAGTGGGTACCAGTGTTGCCGAGGCCAATCTGGAGCTATCAAAATCATCCTTGGCCTGTCTTGTCTGACCTTCAATAGTACCTTTGGAAGAAGAGGTAGAGGTGGAAAGGCATACACATGAAGGTTTTTCCAACTGAAAGACAGAGCATCCACTTTCCAAGCTGTGTGATGAAACCCCTTTGTGCAATACTTTGGCAGCTGGTGGTTTAGTGGAGAAGCGAACAGATCTATGTCTGGAGTTCCCCATGACACTGTCAGTTTCTGAAATACATGAAGATCCAGTTTCCACTCGTGGGGATCCATGATTTGTCTGCTTAACACATCTGCTAAGGAGTTCTGTGCTCCTGGCAGAAACCTTGCCTGAAGAGTTAGATGCAAGCTGAGCGCAGTCTCCCATAAAATCATTGCTTGCCTGCATAGAGGATAAGAATGTGTTCCCCCTTGCTTGTTGATGTACCACATGACAGTTGTGTTGTCTGTTAGAATCAACACCTGCCCTGGAAGAAGTAACTCCTTGAAAGCCATTAACGCAAACTGGACTGCTAACATCTCCTTCATGTTGATATGTAGATGCTGTAGTCTGGCAGGCCACTTGTCTTGTATCCACTTTCCATTTAGATGAGCTCCCCAAGCAATGTCCGAGGCATCTGTCGTTAAAATCTGACTTGCCTCTGGCCGGGTCACAGAGAGTCCCTTGTTTAGGTGACATTCCTGAGCCCACCACAAAAATTCTTTTTGAAGGCAAGGTATTATTTGAATGACAGTGTCCAAATCCTGGCAGTGCTGTGTCCATACATTTTTGAGATACCATTGTAGCTTCCTCATATGCAGTTTGGCATTGGGAAGCACCAGAATACAAGATGCCATGAACCCTAATGCTTGAAGGACTGTCCTTGCAGTCAGCACGGACTGATGAGATAGTTGATGGAAGTAAAGTGACAGAGTCTTTTGTTTGTCCGGGGTTAAAAAGGCCATCTGGGCTGCTGTATTCAGTCTCACGCCCAGAAAGCACATGTCTTGAGAGGGTACTAGACTGGACTTTATTTCGTTCACAGAATACCCTAGGCATCTTAGCACTGCTATAACATATTCGAGATGCTGTAGAAGGTCTTCCTTTTCTTGAGCCAGAATCAGGCAGTCGTCCAAGTAAGGATAGATTTGAATTCCTTGAAGCCTGAAGTAAGCTATCACTGGAGCCAGAACCTTTGTGAATACTCTGGGCGCAGTAGATAAGCCAAAGGGCAATGCAGAGAACTGATAATGAGAATTTCCAGCTCGAAACCGCAGATACTTTCTGCAACTTAGCCTTATAGGCACATGAAGGTAAGCTTCCTTGAGATCTAAAGTTACCATCCAGTGATCTTTGCCCAGCAGAGGTAAAAGCTGTTGTAACGTCAACATCTTGAACTTGGGAATGTCCAAAACGCGTGTTGAGGAGAGATAAATCCAAAATTGGTCTCCACGTGTTCCCCTTCTTTGGTACAAGGAACAGGCGAGAATAAAATCCTAGGCCCCTCTCTGACACAGGGACTGGCTGAATGGCCCCTATGTGAAGTAACTGTAAAACTTGCTTGTGAGCCTCTTTTCTTTGTAGAGGAGGAACGTCTGGCATGCCTTTGAAAGGGGCATTGTATGGAAATAAAATCTGTAACCGTGGTGAATGATATCCAACACCCATTTGTCTTGAGTAATTAAATCCCAATTTTCTTTGAAAAGAGACAGTCTTCCTCCCAAAGGAGCTGCCAGTCGTGAATCTGCTGGCAGGTGAAAAAACAGGTCATTGGGTCTGTTTACGAAAGGACTGACCCTGCCCTCACCAGAAGTCTGAGCAGGTGAACTCCCTGTTCTAGGCCTAAAAGAACCTTGAGCCCTGCCCCTACCACGTCTAGACCTACCCCTAGACTGAGAATCATAAGCAGGATGTCCACCCCTTAGCAGGCCAATTTCTACTAAACTTGGGTGGCTGCACCTGCAAAAATCTTTAACAGTTTGCATAGACTTAGCTTTGTCCTCCATTTTCTTTAAAACAGCTTCCACAGGCGAACCAAACAACACATCAGACTGTAAAGGAGCATCCAAAATCCTTGTCTTAACATGCTCAGCTAAATTCTGATCCTTCAACCAGGCATGCCTGCGAAGAACAGAACTGGTAGCAGCCACCCTCGAGGAGGCCTGTACAGCATCAAAACCACATTGCAAAGAATGCTTACCCACTTGTTCAGACACATGAACCAAATCCAGCAACTCTTTACACTCAATACCTTCCGCCAAAGCATCCACCTTAGATTTCAATTGTGAAAGGAGATAATTCTGATATTTTAACATGTGAAACTGACAATTCAAAGCTCTCATGGCTAGAGAGGAAGAAGTATACACTTTCTTTCCCCACCTATCCAAAGCCCTTGCCTCTTTATCAGTGGGGACAGGATTTTTAACCACAGAAGCCTTTACACCCTTAGGCCCTTGAGAAATAGTTTCTGGGTCCGCCCTAGGACTCAAACAAATATTTATGAGCTTCGGGCACCCTATAATACCTATCAGGCTTAACAGGAGCAGGAGGCAAAGAGTCAGGGTTCAGGGAAGCCTCTGCAAAAACATCTTCCACCACATTCAACACAGGAGGAATAGCTAAAGGCCTATGCTGGGGTAAAAACAAGAACTCCCTAAGCCTTTTCCTGGAGTCAGAATAATCCTGGCCTTCCCATTTAAAGTGCTCCCTCATGGAATGCAAAGTCTCTGAAAATGAGAAATCCTCAGGTGGAGACGCTGTAGGAGTGGAATCATCCACATCAGAATCAGAATAGGTAGGATACTCCTGCAAATCTTCCACAGAAGATTCTGAAGCCTCTGAACACTGTTCAAAACTATCAAACTCCGGTTCCACCCTAGGCCTCTTATCAGGCAGGGGCATAGAACCCCTAATCATAGTAATCAAATCTTCTGCCATTTTAAGCATATGTTTCTTAGGTACAGAACCTGAAACGCTAGGAGAAGCCCCCACTGAAGCTGAAGTAGGCCTACCTCTCAAAGAAGTTTTGGCAACAGAAGGAGAGGCCCTAACTACCTTGGGAAGAGAGGGAAGAACAGTCACCTGAGAAGCCCCCTCAGCCTGGCCTACCTCCTGAGAAGGCACATCCTGTAAGAGTATAGTTTCTGCCTGGGACTCCATGGAAACTCCTGGCAAAACCTCCGGCTCCACTGAGCCTGCTAAAGAACCGACATCCGGGACTGCCGGTTCCTCAACCCTAGGCTTCACTGTTTTATCCTTGCGCTTCTTGGAGGAAGCGGGCGTCGGAGCATCCGACGGCATTTTATAATTGCAACGCTTCCCAAACACTAGCCTGGCACAGTCTAACCTCCTCTTAATAGTGCGTTTGTTAAACCTAGCACAAGAGCGGCAACCAACAACGTCGTGCTCAGGCCCTAAACAAGGTATACACAAGGTATGATAATCCCTATGAGGTATCTGTTTCCCACAAGAAATACAGTTATTCACTTTTTCTGACATCCGGTAAAATACTGAGGCAAGAAAAAACCAAAATGTTCCCCAACGGGGTACTTAGCCAACTCTGTTTCGGTCTGAAACTCCGGTTTCGGAAATATTTCAGTACGCCAACCTGCACTCGCAAAATTGCTTCTGCATCGGACCATGCGGCAAAAAAGACTGAGGATATGACGTCGGTCATGCGCATTAGTACCCTGACGTACTGACGTCAGTCTAATGCGCCCTGACCGACGTCAGCCTTATACTCTGGTATTCGGGCCGACGGGACGTGGACTATACCCAATAGTCAGGACTGCAGCAATGGAAGACGAAGAACATCTAGGTAAGGAGGGCGAACAAAGAGCCTGAAATTCAGAAACTCTTCTGGCTGACGTAACTGCGATCAGAAGGGTTTTCCAAGAAAGAAACTTCAAGGAACAGGAAGCTGTCGGTTCAAAGGGGGGCAGTATCAGGGAAGCTAAAATCAAATCCAGATCCCACGGAGGCAGGGGATCTCTTAGTGGGGGCCTGAGTAGAGTGGTCCCTTTAAGAAAGGCTTTACAAGGCTTATGGGACATGATGATGTAATCAGATAGGCCCGTATAAAAGTTTGAAATTGCAGCTAGCTGAACTCTAATCGTGGCTGAAGAGGATCCTGTTCGAAAAAGTTCTGCTGGAAATTCTAAAATATGGTGCACAGGGGCTGAGAAGGGATCTATATTTCTGTTCTCTGCCCATAAAGAAAAACGTTTCCATTTGCTAGCATAAGTTTTCCTAGTGGTCGACTTATGCGAGGATAAGATGATTTCACGCACCGAATGGGTGATGTTGGGAAGCCTGGCTAAGGTCGGAAGTGGAGAAACCAAGCAGTGAGCTGGAGAGATTGAAGAGATTGGTGCAGCCCGCCCGATTGATGGATCAGGTGGCCTGGAATTGGGTCCCGGGTTGCTCCAGAAGGTGATGCAGGAAGGGGAACCAAATTTGTCGAGGCCAGTAAGGGGCAATAAGGATCTTGCATCCTAATATGTTAGCTTGCTGAATTAGTTTGGGAAAAAGGGGAAATAGAGGGAATGCATAAAGAAGTCCCTGGGGCCAATCATGAACTAGAGCGTCTCTGGGGAGGTGTCTTGGGAGAGGAAGGAGAGAGAAGAAATTGTCGCACTTGCTGTTGAAGGGGGTGGCAAAAAGATTGCAGCAAGGCTGACCCCATTTGCAGAAGATTTTGTCCGCTACAGTCTGAGAGACCACTCGTGAGGCATGAGAATCGCTCTGCTCAGCCTGTCTGCTATAATGTTGGACTTCCCAGGGATGTGGGCTATCAGAAACCGTTGGGAAGAGATCGCCCACTGCCAAAGTCTGAGTGCTTCTCGACATAAGGGGTATGACTTGGTTCCGCCCTGCTTGTTGATGTTCCATACCACTAACATATTGTCTGTTTGAATTGCAATGGCCCCGGTGGGAAGAGAGTTCTGAAGAGCTTGCAACGCTAAAATGCACAGCTCTCATCTCCAAGACATTGATATATAGATGGTACTCGTGAGGCTGCCAGGTGCCTTTGACTGTTCTGCCCTGAAAATGCCCCCACCACCCAATCAAGGAGGCGTCCGTGGTCACCGTAGCTACCAGAGGAGGAAGAACGAATGGTCTGCCCTGGTGTAATGATGGGGAAAACCATCCACCAAACAAGCTGGTTTTTGCATGACTGTGCGATCATCATCATGTGAGACATTGGGAGTTGCTGGAAGGACCATTTTGTGAACATCCACTGAAGAATCCTCATGTGAAAACGTGCAAGGGGGACTAGTATTATAGCCGCTGCCATGCGACCCAATGTTTTTCAGACAAATCTGGCCTGAATCGTTTTGCAACCTAATAGGACCTGCACATGTCGTCGAATGGCTAACACTGTCTACTGGGAGAGTCGCTGACATGTCCTTTGTATTTAAATTTGCGCCTATAAAGGTGATAGATTGACAAGGCGACAATGCAGACTTTTCAAAATTTATTGTGATGCCTAGAGTGGAGCACGTTTGGATGTTGTAATCTGGCTCGCAGCAGGTGATGCCTGGTGATTGCAGTAAGGAGCCAGTCGTCTAAATATGGAAACACCTGGAATCCTTGCAGTCTCAAGCGAGTGGTGACTACTGCCAAACGTTTGAATACCCTGGGGGCTGTGGTGAGACCAAAGGGCAGCGCTCTGAACTGATAAGGACTGGCTCCCAGCCAGAAGCGGAGGAATTTTCTGGAGCGTCTGTGCATTTTGATATGGTAGTATGCGTCCTGAAGATCTATGGAGCACATCCAATTGTCCTGACCCAGAAAGGGTAAAATGGACTGTAGCGTGACCATCCGGAACTTCGTTCTTTGAACAGACCTGTTTAGTCTGCTGAGATCCAGACTGGGTCTCCAGTCCCCTGTCTTTTTTGGTACCAAAAAGAACCTCGAGTAAGTTCCGGATCCTTGTTGGTCTGCTGGGACTGACTAGATGGCTCTTTTTCTTAGCAGTTTTGAAATTTCTTGAACTGCTTGATCCCTTACATTGGGTGGAACATCTGGAAGGGATTTGATGGAAAGGAGTGGAGTGCAAAAGAAGGGGATTTTGTAGCCTTTGGATATGATAGAAAGTACCCATTTGTCTTGTGTTATACTTTGCCAGGCTTTTGGGTACAGCGATAATCTTCCCCAGACTGCCTCCGAAGGTGGACAGTCAGGCAGCACTTCAGAGATGCTGGAAGGGCTTGCCAGAGAAGGATTCTCTTTGACCCTGATTTTGCGGACGCCCTCTGCCCCTAGGGCAGCGTCTATTGTTGTTCCCTCCTCTGCCCCTCGAGGGGAACTCTCCAAGTGTGTCAGCCACAACTCCTTGGGATTTCCAAAACCACATCTTCCCACTCTTCTGACCCTTGGGATACGGTCTTGAAGGAGTGGAAAAACGGACTCCAACGGCAGACAGAGTCTTGCCTTCCTGCTCACACCTGGTAAGGGTATCCTTCACCTGTGGTCCAAACAGAGCAGAACCATCAAAGGGGGTGTTGGTGAAAGATGCCTTGAAGGGTTCCACAAAGCTGCATAACCGCATCCACGCATGTCTCCTCAAAGCCACAACTGTGCCTGTGGCCCTACTTGCTCCATCGGCTGCATAAGAGATGAGCCACATGGAGGAGTTTACTACAGAATTTAGAGTCGCCAGATGGGAGGCAATCTTAACTTGAGCCCCCGCAGCTGATGGATCTTGAAGGGCATCCCCTAGCTCTAAGGAGATCCCTTTGAAGGGAGGTAAAATGGCTCAAATAGTTCAGAGACCTCATGGAAAAGGTCGCTGAGGAAAACATCTGCTTCCCATATCTGTCCATCATCCTAGATTCCTTACTAGGGGGATGGACAGACGAAGTTTCAACAAACTCTTTTTTAGTGGCCGCTGCTACCACCATGGCATCCACGGGAACACCCTTGGTCAGAAATTGCTTGTCTTGAGGGGCAGTGATGAATTTTGTGGGCCTACAGGGAGTTGGTTCCATTGAGTCTGGAGCTGACCACGCCCTTCGAGCCACCACCGACATCATAGGTTCATAGATTAGTACTAAGCTAACTGCCCTTGTGAGCCATTTTAAGCCTAGCCAATTATCTCTTGTGAGACTCAAACCCTGTACCTTGTGTTTGTAAGGCAAACACCTTAACCATTAGGCCACCCTCCATCAGTGGATCGAAAGGCGGAGACACCCAGGAGGTGGAGGGTCGGGAACCCAACGTGTCCAGGAATACCGACTCATCCTCGGAAGGGTTAAGGGTAGTCCAGTTCCCCTTCTGCCTAAGGATTTCAAGGATGTCTGAGAAGGAGACTTCCTCAGAGGGGGATCTCTGGGACCCTTCAGACTCCTCCAAGTCAGTATCTGAAGTGACAGACTCAGGGGAGTCAACATGCTTCCTCTTGCATTTCCTCTTTCGAGGGGGCTCCTGTGAATAAACGGGGTAGGCCTCAAAAGAGGAAGACACACCCAATGGGGTGCCCTGGAGCGCTTGTTCCCCACGCTTGGGGTCTGGAGGAGGGGTAGAGGCAGGAGCAGGCACCATGGGGGGAGGAGCCGATGAGGCTGACCATGAGGCTGACTGAGATGTCAGCACACTCCTCATGACTTCAAAGGCGCCCCTTCCCAATACCAGAGAAGGCTCCGAAGAGACCGGAATCCTTCCCGGCACCAAGAGAGACGGCTCCGAAGCCGATGTAGGAGCCGAACTCACCTGCGCCAAAGCTCAGAGAGGGAGAACGGGGTCGGACAAGGGTCCGATGCCACTCGCCCCCCTCGGAGCCGAGGGAGTCCCTGAACCCAGATCCCTTCAAGGAAGGCACCATGGAAGAGATCGGAGCAGACAACGGAACCGAAAGGGGAGGTATCTGCGCCAACGGACCCACGGTTCCAGCCACAGCATGCTCCGGCTCTGAACAAGGGAGGAGTCGAAGGAGGAACTATTGGAGAAACAGGTAGAGCAGAGCCCTGATGAGGGGGGGCTGGATAGCATTTTTGCCAGGGCCTGCAACTTTTAAAAGCCTGCTCACCACTCTCTCCAAATCATGGTCAGATAACCAAGACAACCGAGAAGAGTGGGACTGATGACTATGCTCAGATTGCAGTAACGGTGACCCTGGATCCGAGTGTATCGACTCCAAGGATGGTGACCTGGAGCGTTTTCGACACTCAGACGGTTTTGACGGAAGAGTCGGGGGCGACAGAGATAGGTACTTCGGCTCCGGTCGGAGCCGGAGTTGACGTACAGATAGGTGCTCCGGTTCCAGCCGGAACGGAAGCTGAAGCAGAAGCCATACCCAACGACTGCTCCGAGCTGGGAGCCGACGGCTTCGATGGCCTAGAAGGTTTCACTGACTGAGTCTTGGCCAGTGATCCTTCAGATGTAAGCAAACCCCTAAGAATAACCTTATTCCTACGCTCCTGCAGGACTCTTGGACTAAAGGTGTGACACCGAACAAGAGTCCTGCATGGGTAGGGAGCCCAAGCAGTAGACACAAGAAGTGTGACCATCTGTCAGAGACATCTTCTGACAGCATGAGTCACACTTCTTGAATCCCGACACTTTTGTGTCTTGACATTCCTGTGAAGGAAAAACAAATACAAAGAAAGTACAGTTTTGTACCTACCATAAAAGTAGATGTCCGATATATATGCAACTGCAGTCCTGACATATGGGTAGTCCTGCCTCAGGCAGCCCCTCAGTCGGCCGGATTCCAAAGTCTGGGTCCGGTGTCGGCTGATGTCGCCTCTTCCCCGACGTCAGAGCGGCTTGGGTATAAAAGCATCAGACAACGCCATCTTCTTCAGTGTTTCTTGCCCCAGATGCCAGGTGCCCTCCAAGGAAGGCTAAATTTAGAGAATGCATAAAATTCCATACATGCACAATAGTAATAAACAGATGCACCATAAAAGCTATCCCCAGCTAAGTTGGAAAAGGGGTAGTGGACCCAAAAAAGTAAAGTACAGAGGGGTAGGAGGGAGGGTAAACCTGACTGCAGTTGCATATCTATCGGACATCTACATTTATGGTAGGTACAAAACTGTACTATGTCCTTCAAGAATGCAACTGCAGTCCTGACATATGGGTTGAATACCATAGCCAAGCTGGGGGTGGTAGGATCTAAGAAAAAAGATGGTGTAGCTAAAATGTCCTGCAGGACTGCAGAAGCAAAGCTTGCTCGGGATCTGGAGTATAAAGGCAGGTTGTAGTGTTTGGGAAATGTATGCATGGAGCTCCATGTAGCAGCTTCTAGAATGTCCTTTGTAGCCACCCCTCTTAGGAAGGCTGTGGAGGTGGCTATAGCGGTGGTGGAGTGTGGCCTGATATTGGCTGGCACACCTTTTCCATGGAAAGAGTAACAGAATCTGATGCAGTGTCCAATCCATTTTGAAATTGTTGGTTTGGAAATTGCCTTTCCTTGCACTCCAGCAGCATAAGCTACAAATAGTTGGTCAGACTTTCTGTTGGCCTTTGTTCTGTCCAAGTAGTAGCGTAATTGTCTGTGTATGTCCAAAGTGTGCAGCAGCTTTTCTCCTTTATTTTGAGGATTGGGAAAGAAAGTAGGCAGGTTGATTGCTTGATTTAGAGACACCCTGGATATCACTTTTGGCATGAATGAAGGATTGGTTCTTAAAGAAACTCTGTCCAGATGAAAAATGAGGAATGGAGGTACTGCCATGAGGGCCTGCATCTCTGAGAATCTTCTTGCTGAGGTAACTGCCAACAGGAAAACTGTTTTCCAGGAGAGAAATTGCATTTCTGAAGATGCTGCTGGCTCAAAAGGAGGAAGAGTTCATTTTTCCAGGACGAAGTTGAGGTCCCATGCAGGCACTGGTGGTTTCCTGGGAGGTTTGATATTCTTTATCCCTCTTAGAAACTGTCTTAGCAAAGGATGTGAAAAACACAGGTGGATCACAGTTGTATTTTGCGGAGATTGCTGAAGCGTGTATTTTTATGGAAGAATATGAAAGGCCACTATGAAGCATTTCTGCCAAATATTCTAGTATCTGCGGCATGCTTATTACTGATGCATCCTTACCCTTGTTGGCATTCCAGATGATGAATCTCTTCCATTTGGCTGAATAAGTTTTTCTGGTGGAAGGTCTGCGTGCTTCCAGTAAGATCTCTGGAACTTTTTTGGAGAGAGAGATATGGGTAGAAGTCATGGAACCCTCCAAGCTGTCAGCTGCAATGTTTGCAGTTTGGGATGAACAGTCCTGTAATTGTGCTGAATTAGAAGCAGAGGCCATTGAGGCAGGGGCCACGGCTTGGTGCGAGATATGCTCCTTAGTAATGGATACCAGTGCTGCCTTGGCCAGTCTGGAGCTATCAAAATACCTTTCGGTTGTTCTGCTTTGATCTTCAGTAACACCTTGGTCATTAACGGTAGAGGTGGGCATGCATAGATTGTCAGAGAATTCCAGCTGAAGGAGAGAGCATCCATTCTCCAGGCTTGAGGATGGTGTGTCCTCGAACAGAACTTCTTCAGATGATGATTGAGGTGAGAGGCAAAGAGATCTATGTCCGGGCTTCCCCATGCAGGAGTTATTTGTGAAAAAATGTCTGGATGCAGCATCCATTCGTGCGTGTCCAAAATGTTTCTGCTTAGACTGTCCGCCAGAACATTGTCCTTGCCTGGAACAAACTGGGATTGCAACTGTAAGTTCAGTTTCAGGGCCTTTTCCCAAAGAGTCATTGTTAGTCTGCAGAGGGGATAAGAATGAGTGCCTCCCTGTTTATGTACCACATGACAGTGGTGTTGTCTGTATTAGCAGCTGACCTTGCTGAAGAAATTTTCCGAAGGCCTCGATTGCATGAATCACTGCCAACATCTCTTTTTGATTTATGTGCAGATGCATATCCCGGGGAGCCCATTGCCCTTGCATGCATCTGCCCTCCATGTGCGCCCCCCATCCATGATCTGAGGCGTCTGTTGTAATGGTATGACTTGCTTGAGGTTTGTTGAAAGACATGCCTTGTTTAATTGACTTGCTTGTGCCCACCACAAAAATTCCTTTTGAAGACAAGGAATGAGTGGTATAATTTCTTCTAAGTTGTGGCTGTGTTGAGACCATAAACTTTTTAGGTACCATTGTAGTTTTCCCATGTGTAGTCTTGCCAGTGGAATCAGAAGAATGCAAGATGCCATGAAACCCAGGGCCTACAGGATTTTCCTTGCAGTCATCTGGGTGAGCTTTGCTAGGCTTTTGAAGTAATCTGGTAATTGTTCTTATTTTTTCTTCTGTGACAAAAGCCATTTGTGAGTTTGTGTCCAGATTGGCTCCTAGAAAAATTATTTGTTGGGATGGCAGTAGTCTTGATTTTTGAATGTTGACTGTGTATCCCAAAGCCTGTAGTAAGTGTATGACATAGTCCAAGTTTCTTATCAAGGCTGGTTTGCTGTCCGCTTGTATAAGGCAGTCGTCCAGGGAAGGGTATATTTTTATCCCCTGGAGTCTGCAATGTGCAATTACTGATGCCAGGCATTTCGTGAATACTCTGGGCGCAGTAGATAAGCCAAACAGCAATGCTGAGAATTGATAATGCTCTGACCCTGCAAGAAATATGAGGTATCTTCTGCAACTGTGTCCGATTGGGACATGCAGGTATGCCTCCTTGAGGTCCAGAGTAACCAGCCAGGACCCCTTGCCCAGCATGGGAAGAAGTTGCTGTAATGTCAGCATTTTGAATTTTGGCACAATGAGAAAAGTGTTTAGAGCGGACAAGTCCAGTATAGGTCTCCATTGCTTTTCTTTGAACAAGGAACAGTCTTGAGTAGAATCCCTGGCCTTGTTCCTGAGGAGGAACCTTTTCTACTGCTTTGATCTGTAACAGGTTTGAAACTTGTATGAGTGCCTCTGCCCTTTGATTTTGTGGCAGGTTTGGCATGCCTTGTCTTGTTAGTAAGGTATGGAAGTGGAACCTGTAACCTTTGTCTATTATGTCCAGAATCCATTTGTCCTTTGTTAAAACATGCCAATTCTTTGAAAATAAGGATAATTTTCCGCCTAAAGGTGTTTCTCTTTGAGCCTTGGTCGGCGGTGTCAAAGTCAAGTCATTGTGATTGTCCCTGTGGAGCAGTAGAAGTCCCTGCGCCACTTCTCTGATTAGTTGGTTGCCATTGGCGGCCCCTGTAGGAGCCTCGGTATTGCCCTCGAGCACGCCTGTTTTTTCCCCTTTGGAACTTGTCAGTGTCTGGAAAGGACCAATTCTTTGAAGGCCAATTGCTGCTGAAGCTCGGTGGCTGAACCTGGAGGAAATCTTTGACTGTTTGTACTGATTTAGCCTTTTCCTCAATAGATTTCAACACGTCCTGTGCATTAGCACCAAATAGCTTCTGTTTTTCCAGAGGTGCATCTAGGAGCTTTACTTTAACATGATCTGGCAATGCCTGTTCTTTCAACCAAGCATGTCTACGTATGACGGCCCCTGTCATAGCTGCCCTACATGAAGCTTCCAATGCATCATAACCAAACTGAAAAAAATGACTGCTAACTTGGCGAGTATTATGAACCAAATCCTGCAAGGCCTTTCTATCTGAAGGCTCAGGAGAGGCTAACTTTTTCTGCAAATCATCCATCAAGAAATCCTAATACTGATACATATGAAAAAGACAGTTAAGCGCCCTCAAGGCAAGGGTGGTTGAGGTATAAACTTTTTTGCCCCATCTCTTCAAGGACCTAGATTCCCTGTCTGCGGGCAAAGGGTTTTTGGCCGTGGAGGGGGCCACTCCTTTGGGCCCCTGAGAAATAGTTTCTAGATCCACAGAGTGGGCCTTAAAGAGATGGAAAAGCTAAAGGCCTGTGCTGGGGTAACTTAAGGAAAGTACATAGCCTTTTCCTGGAGTCAGAAAAACCCTGGCCCTGCCACTGAAAATGCTCTCTCATGGAGTGGAGAATTTCCCCGAAATAAATATCCTCTGGAGGGGAGGCAGAGGGAATGGATTCATCAGCATCAGAATCCTTGTAGGCCTGGAAGGATTCTTCCTGGGAATCTGAATGGTCCGAGTCCCCAGAGGCTTCATCTGAAGAAAGGGTATCTGTCTGCTCAACCCTAGGCTTTTTATCTGCAGGCGGCTGAGAACCTCTGTCGGGATGTGCCTGAGAGCCTCTGATTAAAGAAATTAGATCTGCAGCTTAAGTCATGATCTGTTTATCAGAAGTGGAACCCTGGGGAAAGGATTTAGGAGGGTGAGCCTTAGCCTGGCTGGCAGCCTTAGCACTTGTGTAGGCCTTGATGGACAGAGACCGGAGGCCAGCTGCCCCACGTGCTGAAGTAACTTTATCCACCGGTATGGTGTCAGGAAAATCCTGGGCTACGGTTTCAGGAGGAAAATTAACAACCGGCACCGGGGAAGCCTCCGGGACCGAAGTGTGCGGTAAAGCGGTGTTGTCGATCTGGAGCGGTTGAATTACCGCCTCCGAAGAGACTGATGCACTCGCGGTAGGCTTTGGCATGGCATCTGTGGAAGTCGCGGGCCGAGAATGTCAGTCCCGGTCCTTCCGTTTTTTGGAAATGTGTTGTCTGTTCCGACGGCATGATATAGGAAAACTTTTCCCCAAAAAAGTCTTCAGCAAATTCTGCCCTGCGCCTGAGTGTGCTCTTATTGAAGCAAGCACAGGAGCACAGGCCGGGACAACATGGTCTGGGCCCAGGCAGGGAAGGCAGTAAGAATGGAAGTCCTTATGAGGTATTTGTTTACCACAAGACAAACAATTAACTTTTGCAGTTTTATCCGACATCGGCTGAGGCAAGAAAAGGTTCCCCAACGGGGTACTTGGCTTTTTGATGACTTCGGTAACTGAAAACACAGGAGCTGGCCGATCGGCACTTGCGAACTGCTTCTGCTTCGGGCACTGCACGGCAAGAAAGACTGAAGAAGATGGCGTCGTCTGATGCTTTTATACCCAAGCCGCTCTGACGTCGGGGAAGAGGCGACATCAGCCGACGCTGGACCCAGACTTTGGAATCCGGCCGACCGAAGGGCTGCCTGAGGCAGGACAACCCATATGTCAGGACTGCAGTTGCATTCTTGAAGGACATCAAGTATAATGGAGAGTAGGTAACTGGAAAAAAATATACACAAACCACAGAAGTTACCACACCCTAACAGTACACACTGTACAATACAAGACCTATAAATTACCACAATTTTTAATGAACTTTGTCTACCTTAAAAAAATAAAAATAATAAGCCTCTAACTAAAACGGCTTATGTTGAAAAGGAAAACGGGAGTGGGGGAGGGAGAGGAAAACTCTCTAAGGAGAAAACAAGTTTTTAAGGGGGGGGGGGGGACACAAACTACCACAGACCTACAGCTAAACTATGACGATAAGTGTATATCTAATAAAGTTACAAAAAGGTCCTAAATATTATGAATAAAGAAAAATACGACCTGAGCCAGTAAAAGCAACCTCGTAGCAGAAGCAGCAAACAAGATCTGGGTATCTAGTGCTAGGCATCATGGGATATAGGGGGGGGCCTCGAGCCAGTAAGCAGCTCTCGAGCTTTTGAAGATGGCTGAGTCGGAGCAGAGGATCAGCTCCGAACCCAACCAGCAAGAATGAAGGCGAGAGACAACTTAACATTCACTGTTTCCAGACTGTGGCAATGTTGACCCCATAAACTTTTTAGATACCATTAAAGTTTCCTCATATGCAGTCTTGCATATGGAATTAGTAGAATGCAGGATGCCATGAACCCCAAAGCCTGCAGAATTTATCTTGCAGATAACTGGGTTTTTGTTGCCATCTGTTTGAAGTATATAGTCAGTTGCCTTTGTTTGTCTGGCGTAATGTAAGCCATCTGGAGCAGTTGTATTCAAGCTTGCACCCAGAAATGTAATTTTTTGAGGGTACCAGTTGTGATTTCTTTTTGTTTACTGTGTACCCTAGGCATGTTAGAAGCCTTTTTACAAACACCAGATGTTGAAAAATAATGTCCTTGTTTTCTGCTTGAATGAATGAGACAGTCATCCAAAAAGGATAGATTTGTATGCTTCTTTGTCTGCAAAATGCAATTACTGGTGCCAGGCATTTTGTGAAGACTCTGGGTGCAGTAGATAAGCCAAAGGGCAATGCAGAGAATTGGTAGTGCATTGAGCCAGCTATGAATCTGAGGTATCTTCTGCAAGATTGTCTGATTGGGACATGCAGGTATGCCTCTTTTAGGTCCAAAGTTACGAGCCAAGCCTTCTTGCCCAGCATGGGCAGTAGCTGCTGTAGAGTCAACATCTTGAATTTTGGAACCTCCAGAAACGTGTTTAGAAAAGACAGGACCAGCATTGGTCTCCAGGCTTTTTCCTTTCTGGGCACTAAGAAAAGTCTTGAGTAAAATCGTTGCCCCTGCTCCTGTTGTGGTACTTGAATGGCCCTCATGTCCATGAGGGCTGTAATTTGCTTTTGTGCCTCTGCCCATTTATTGTGTGGCAGGTCTGGCATACCTTTTGACCTTGGTAGGGTGTGAAAATGGAACCTGTAGCCTTGGGACACTATGTTCAAGACCCATTTGTCTTGGGTAACCATTTGCTAATTTGATGAAAAAAGTGCTAGTTTTCCCCCTAAAGGGGCTGCCAAAAGAAAAATGCTTGGAGCTGGCAGAGGAAAGTCATTGGGACGGTTTCCTATAAGGTTGTGATTTGTCTTCTCCGCTTTTGGAGGTAAGAGCACCCCATTGTTTAGGCCTGTATGAGCCTTGGGGCTCAGATCTGCCTCTGGGACGTCTATCTGCCTCTTTGTCGTCTGATACTGGAAAGGACCAATTTTTTGAAAGCCAGTTCCTGCTAAATCTGGGTGGCTGAACCTGTAAGAAATCCTTAACTGTCTGCATGGGTTTCGCTTTATCCTCATTTTCTTCAGCACCTCTTCTGCTTTAGCACCAAAGTATCATGCTGTAATGGGGCATCTAATAATTTTGCTTTAACATGATCAGGCAGATTCTGTTCCTTTAACCAAGCATGCCTCCTAACAACAGAACCTGTAACAGCGTCCCTGCAAGAGGCCTCCAGTGAATCATAACCACACTGCAAAGTATGCTTTCCCACTTGTTCAGCTGCATGCAATAAATCCTGCATTTCCTTGTTCTCTGGACATTCAGAATTTGTCAACATTTTCTGTTTAAGCAGTGACATTAAGTATTGCTGATATTTAAGCATATGAAACTGACAATTTAAAGCCCTTACAGCCAAGGTAGCAGAAGTGTAAACTTTTTTCCCCCATCTGTCCAGTGACCTAGAATCCCTATTCAGAGGGGACAGGGTTTTTTGCAGTGGAAGCTTTGACCCCTTTGGGACCCTGAGATATAGTTACTGGGTCAGCAGCAGGGTTTTTTATATAGGAATTTATCAGAATCTGGGACGCTGTAGTATCTGTCTGGCTTAGCAGGAGGTAGAGAGTCAGGAGACAGGCCGGACTTTGAAAATACATCTACAATGTCTAGAACAGGTGGAATAGCAAGGGGTCTATGCTGAGGAAGTAGCAGAAAGTCTCTGAGCCTTTTCTTAGATTCAGAGTAATCTTGGCTCTCCCAGTGGAAATGCTCTCTCATGGTATGCAGGGTTTCCCCAAAAGAATAATCCTCAGGAGGTGAGGCTGAAGGAATGGATTCTTCAGCATCAGAGTCCTCATAGGGAGGTATAGAATAATCTTGTTCAGAAAAACAATCAGAGATAATAGATACCTGATCAGAAGAATCATATTCTGTCTCTTGCCTAGGCCTCTTATCCAGAGGGAGGTGGGAACCCCTGATCATAGTAATTAGGTCTTCGGCCATTTTAAGCATCTGTTTTTATAGGCATGGAAGTTTGAGAAGGAGAATGCTGTACTTGTTTCTTTGTCTTTAGAGCAGCTTTAGTCTTTGAAACTGAAGATGGTTTAACATATAGCTGTATAGGTCTGAAGACACCCTCAGAAGCCAATGCCTGCTCAGCGGCTCTGGACCCATCTGGGGGAATGACTTCTGGGTGTCCAATACCTTGAGTATCCAGAGGCCCAGTCGGCTCAACGTGGGAGTCGGAAGCGGCCTGTGGCTCTGAGGTAGCGGGCGCCAGGGGCTGCAAAAGCACCTCACTGAGAACTGGCGACTGGCCTGAGGCCTCGTCGCCGGTTTTGGACCTCAGATGCCTATCCTTTTCCTTGTCCTTGCGTTGTGTAAACTCCAGTCGTCAACTGTTCCGATGGCATTATATAATTAAATCTTCGGCCTAAGTAATGAAATGCAAAATCAAACAGACGCTTAATAGTGCATTGGTTAAGTCTAGCACAAAACCGGCAGCTAGCAACGTTGTGGTCAGGGCCTTGGCAAGGAATACAGTAAGAGTAAAAATCCTTATGAGGAATTTGCTTCCCACAAGAAATACAATTGTTAACTTTTTCTGACATCGGTCTGGAGCAAGAAAAAAGTTTCCCCAATGGGGTACTTGGCTTTAATGAAGACTTCAGTTCTGAAATTCGGATTTGAAAATCTCAGGAGTCGTCAGACCGGCACCTGTCAACTGCTTTTGCTTCAGGCACAGCACTGAAAGAAAGACTGAAGAAAATGGCATTGGCTGCATGTTTTATACCACTGGTGCACTGACATCAGGGAAGAGGTGACAGCAGCTGACGCTGGACCAGGACTTTGGAATTCAGGCTGACTGCAGGTAGCCTGCCAGCAGGATAACCCAAGAGTAATGACTGCAACAGTGAAACACTAAGAACATCCAAGCGTTCTTGCCCAGCATGAGCAGTAGCTGTTGTAAGTCAGCATTTTGAAGTGTCCAAGAACATGTTCAGAATCGAAAAGTCCAGTATTGGATGCCAGGCATGGTCTTTTCTGGGTACCAGGAACAGTCGTGAATAAAAACCTTGTATTTTTTCCTGTTCTAGTACTGCTTGAATAGCCCCCATATCCATGAGGGATGCAAGCTGTTTCTGAGCCTCTGCCCATTGATTTTGTGGCAGATCCGGCCGTTTGGAAATGGCATAATAGTATGGAAATTAAATCTGCACCCCGGGATACTATGTTTAATACCCATTTGTCCTGGGTAATTAACTGCCAGTTTTGAGCATGAAGTGCTACCCCCCCCCCCCCCAAGGGGGCTGCCAAAAGATAAGTGCTTGGTGATGGTAGAGGGAAGTCATTGAGGCTGCTTACTGTAGGGTTGTGCTTTGTTTCCTCCAGATTTGGAGGTAGAGGCACCCCATTGCTTTGACCTGTAAGACCCTGTGATTGGTCTCTAGAGCCTTTTGAGCACCTGGATTTCCCTTGTGAGGCTCTGTTGGACACAGGAAAGGACCAATTTTTAATAGGCCAGTGCCTACTGAATCTGGGTGGCTGCACTTGCAAATATTTTACAGTTCGCATAGATTTAGCTTGGTCTTCCATCTTCTTTAAAACCTCTTCTGCCTTATTACCAATCATGCTGTAAAGGTGCATCCAATAATTTAGCTTTAGCATGATCAGGCAGATTTTGCACCTTGAGCCAAGCATGCCTTCTCTAATCACAGATTCAGCAACTGTGGCCCTGCAAGAGGCCTCCAAGGAATCAAAACCACACTGCAAAGTATGCTTTCCAACATGTTCTGCTGCATGCAATAATTCCTGTAATACTTTACTTCCCACACAATCAGAAATCATCATTTTCCATTTCAATAAGCCCATAACATGCTGTTGATTTTTAAGCATATGACACTGGCAGTTTAAGGACATAATTGCCAAGGTTGCAGACGTATAAACCTTCTTTCCCCATCTATCCAGCGCCCTAGAATCTCTAGAGGGGGTAGGATTTTTGGCTGTAGAAGCCTTTATACTTTTGGGACCCCTGTCAGATAGTTCCAGGATCAGCAGCAGAATTTTTGAATAAAACAATTTGTGGGAGTCAGGAACTCTGTAATATGTCTGGCTTACTAGGAGCCGGAGGTAGGGAATCAGGAGCTATGCTCTATTCCGAAAACACATCAACAATGTCTAATACAGGAGGTATAGCCAAAGGCCTATGGTGAGGAAGAAGGAAATCCCTAAGCCTCTTGATTCAGAGAAATCCTGACTCCCAATGAAAACGTTCCCTTAAAGTATGCAAGGTTTCTCCAAAAGAATAATCCTCAGGAGGAGATGCAGATTGGATGGATTCTTCTGCATCTGAATCCTCATAGGGTGGTACAGAAAATTCCTGATCAGAAGAGGAATCAGAAGAAATAGAAAACCTGATCTGAAGATTCATAGTCAGTGTCTTGCCTAGTTCTTAGCAGGGGGGTTGGGAACCCCTGATCAAGGTAATTAAGTCCTCAGCCATTTTGATCTGTTTTTTTAGGCATAGGGGCCTGAGCACATGGCTCATGCATAACTTTTTTAGACTTAGAAGTTGTTTTTGAAGCTGGCGTCTGTTTTATATAGAAATGTTGAGGCCTGAAAACACCTTCAGAAGCTGGTGCCTGCTCAGCGGCTCCGGACCCATCCGAGAGAGAGAGAGAGAGATCCGCGGCTTCAATACTGAGAATCTCGCAGCAAACTGGACTCCGCATGGGTCTCAGTAGAGGCCAGCAACTCAAACGTAGCGGGTATCAGGGGCTGCAAAAGCACCTCACTGAGTATCGGAAAACCAGCGACTGGCTTAGGATAACCTTTGCCATCTGTTTTGGACCTCAACGGTCTTTTTCTTTGCGTTTTTTGTGAACTCCGGTAGTTTGACTGCTATCAGACGACATTTCCGGGTAATTAAATCTGGATCCAAAATATTTTGAAACAAAAATATACAGACCCTTTACAGTGTGTTGGTTAAATCTAGCACAAAACTGACAGCAAGGCATGTTATGATCTGGGCCTAGGCAAGGAAGGAATACAGTACAAATGAAAATCCTTGAGCTATTTCCTTCCCACAAATAATGCAATTATTAACTTTTACTGACATTGGTAAGGAGCAAGAAAAAGTTTCCCCAACGGTTCTGAAACTCGAATGCAAACATTTCAGGAGTCGGCCGACCGGCACTTGCCAACTGCTTCTGCTTTGGGCACCGCGCGGCAAGAAAGACTGAATAAAAATGGCGTCAGCTGCATGTTTTATACCCCTAACGACCTGACGTCATGGAAGAGGAGACAGCAACCGACGCAGGACCCAAGACTTTGATATTCAGGCCGACTGAGGGCAACCTGCCAGCAGATTACCCAAATGTAATGACTGCAACAGTGAAACATGAAGAACATCCATATTTGACTAGGCCAGTAAGGAGAAATGAGAAATATCCTGCGACTCAACAAACTGGCTTTCTGAACAATCTTTGAAATTAATGGAAACGGGGGGGAAAGGCAAAATAGTCCCGGGGGCCAATCGTGAATGAGTGCATCCCTCGGTTACTCTCCCAGAGGGAAAATGAGGGCAAAATATTTCCTGCATTTAGCATTGAATGGCATGGCAAAAAGGCCACAGCAAGGTTGGCCCCATTTGCGAAAGATTTGATCTGCAACTTCCTGATTCAGGGACCACTCGTGAGGGATGAGAATTGCTCTGCTTAGTTTGTCTGCTGTTACGGTGGATTTCCCCGGGATGTGCATTGCTGTCAGAAAGCGGAGAGAAGAAACTGCACATTGCCAAACTCGCCGGGCCTCTCAACACAAGGGATAGGATCTGGTTCCCCCCTGTTTGTTGATGTACTATACCACCGACACAGTCGGTTTGAAGTGCAAGAGTCCCTAATGGAAGAGAGTTCTGGAATGCTCGCAAAGCAATTAGGACCACCCTCACCTCTGGGACACTGGATGTGCAAGTGGTACTAGTGATCTTTCCAAGCCCCTTAGACAGTCTGTCCCAGATAATGCCCCCCCCCCAATCTGGGACATGTCCATGGTCACTGTAGCGACAGGCTGGGGAAGAACAAATGGTCTGCCTATTGTTACTTGAGTGTACTGAAGCCACCATAGTAGATCCCTCTTGCAAGCATCCGTAATCAGAATCTTGTGTGGCATGGTGAGCTCCTGCATGGACCATTGTGCGAAGAGTAGCCACTGTAAACCACATGTGCAGACGTGCCAGCGGGACTAGTGTTATCGTCACTACCATTGAACCAAGAGCTTGAGGACCAATTTTCCTTGTACCTTTCTCTTCATGAGTAGGACAGACACTTGACAGCGTAGCATTTGTATTTTCTTCAGGCAATTTTTCTACCATGTTGTGTTTAATTCTGCCTCTATAAAGGTAAAGCACTGTGATGGCAACAAGGCAGATTTTTCTATATTTATGGCAACGCCCATGTCTGAGCAGAGATGGATGGTGGCATCCCTTGCTCTGATTAGTAGATGCTTGGTGGTGGCTGTCAGGAGCCAGTCATCTAAAGTATGGAAACACCTGGAATCCTTGACGCCTCAGCTGAGCCGTGACTACTGCCATGCATTTGGTAAACACTCGGGGGGGCTGCAGTGTGAACAAAGGGCAGAGCTCTGAACTGATAATGACAGTCTCCCAGCCGGAAGCGTAGATATCTTCTGGATCACCTGTCCATCTTTATGTGGTAGTACACATCCTGAAGATATAAGGAGCACATCTAATTGTCTTGTTCCAGAAAAGGGAGTATAGACTGAAGCGTTAACATCCAAACTTTGCTTTCTTTACTGACCTGAGTCTGCTGAGATCCAATATTGGTCTCCCAGTCCTCTGTCTTTCTGGGATCTATAAAGTACCTCAAGTAAATTCTGCATCCAATTTGGCCTGCAAACACTTCTTGGATGACTCCAACAACCTTTGAATTTCTATGGTTGCTTAATCCCTTTGACCAGGTGGAATGTCTGGGATAGACTTTGATGGATGGGGTGGACAATGGAAGGGAATGCTGTATCCCCTGGATATAATGGACTGTAACCCATTTGTCTTGAGTCAATTGTAGCCAGGCACCTGGGTACAGTGATGGTCTTCCCCCGACTGCCTCCAGAGGTGGACAGGTGGGCCTCCTTTCAGGAGTGCTGGAAGGGCTGACCAGAGAATGTATCTGTCGCCCTGGTTCTATGGCCTGCCACGTGGGTGGTGTCTTCCATTATTTCCCCCCCTCTGCCCCTGGGGGAAACATCACAAGCATCCGACAAGGCTCCTTCGGACTTTTGGAACCGCATTTTTCTGCTCTTCTGAGGTTTGGGATAAGGTCTAGTGGAGCAGAGAAACGCACTCCTACATCAGACAGCCTTGCCATCCTGTTCGCTCCTGGTGAGAGTCCTTTACTTTCGGCCCGAACAAGGACAAGCCCTCGAATGGGGCATCAGTAAAGAAAGACTTGAAGGGTTCAGCAAAATCACAAAGGAGCATCCAGAAATGTCTCCTAAGGGCTACTCCTGTGCCTGCTGCCCTACTCGCTCTATCGGCCGCATAGGAGATGAGGTGCATGGAGCTCGTAATAGAAATTAAGGTCGCAAGCTGAGAATTTATCTGGTCTGACATACCCTGAGCTGTAGTACCTTATAGGATATCTCCTAGCTCTTTTAAGGAGATCCCTCTGAAGTAGAGGGAATTGTGATAAGTAATTCAGCGACTGTAGGGTAAATGTCGCTGATGAGAGCATATGCTTCCCATCGCTCGAGACCCTGTTTGGTGGATGGACATATGCAGAAGTTTCAGCTAACTCCTCCTTGGTGGCAGTCGCCACCTCCATCGCATCTACTGTAACCCCCTTTGTCAAATACTATCTTCTGGGGCCATAATGAATTTGCTGGGCCTCCTCGGAACAGGCTCCACAGACTCCGGAAAGCCCCATGCCTTCTGACTTACCACAGCCAAGAGTTGATCGAAGGGTGGAGACACCCAAGAGGTGGAGGGGCGAGACCCAAATGCCTCCATGTATACCGATTCAGCCTCAGGAGAGAAGGTTTTCCAACCGCTCCTCTGTTTAAGGATCTCTACGATGCCCGAAAAGAAGACATCCTCAGAGGGTGACCAAGGGGACCATTCTGAGTCCTCTAAATCGGTACCAGAAGTGACAGACTCAGGGGAGTCGTGTTCCCTCTTATACTGTCTCTTTCGACGGACCTCCTTGGGTGGATGTTCCGGGGAGGTGTCAGAAGAGGGGGTTCCTGCAGCACTGACTCTCTGCTGTGAGGGTGATGGATGGATGGCATAGAAGTAGAAGATGGCCCTATAAAGGGAAGAGTGGCTGGAGTCTAAGGTGAAGCAGACTCAGTGGAGAGCACACTCATCACCTCAAAGGCACTGCGATCCTGGGCAGAGACTCCAGTCCCGAGGAACCAGATCTTCCCCGCACCAAGGAGGATGGCTCAGAGGCTGATGTGGGCACCAAAATCACCTGAACCAAAGCACTGAGAGAGAGAGAGAGAGAGATATCTCCCAGATCCCTCAATCGAAGACAGCATAGACGTGATCGGAGCAGATGTCAGAACTGAGACATCGGGAGGTGATTACAGGCTCCAACGGTTCCACCACAATGACTTCCTGACACTCTGGCTCCAAACTTGTCCGAGTCTGAGGAGGAATGGTGGGTACCTGTGATTCAATGTTCTGCTCCACATTCAGATGGACTGAACTCGAAAGAATTTTTGCCAGGGCTGGTGTCCAACAGCCTCTTCACCACCTGCTCCACATAATCGTCCAATAAACTTCAGGAGGACCGAGCGGAGTGGTTAGATGACCTGTGACTATCCGCCACAAATTGTAGTAAGGGAGACTGTGGGACCGAGCATACTGCCTGTAATGCTGGTGACAGACTCCTTTTTTGGCTCTGCGACAGTTCCAAGGATTCAGATGGAACCAAGGGGAGATTAGGTTTGTCAGAACTGACAATCTTCGGTTCTGAAGATACTTGTTTCTCATGCCTACTTTAAAGCTCAGAAGCTGGAGCCAATGAAGCTGACTTTTTTGGTTTGTCAGATTTGGAAGCCAGATTCCCTTCTACAGATACCTCAAAGGGTCCTTTCAGTAAATCTCATAGAATAAGTTTATTCTTTCTTTCCTACATGACCCTGGCACTTCAAGCCATTACATATGGAGCAGGAGTCCTGCAAATGGACTGCCCCTAAACAGTAAACTCATGTGTCCATCCATTAAAGACATTTTCTAGGTGCATGAATCGCACTTTTTAAAGCCAGACTGCTTTGCTTCTTTAGTAGACATTTAAGCTAAAGAAGAAACCAACTAATAGGCAAGAAATCTAACAATACAGTCAGCCACACAAAAGGTAAAGAGAAGATTAGAGCAAAGTTTTTTTTTTTTTTTTGTTTTTTAAATAACAAGGAGGGAAAACAGGTTGGAGGAGAAAAAGTTAAACAGTCTCCTCCAACCTGAGGAGATGCCTCTAACTTAAACAGCGACTCCTAGGGACAGGAAGGAAGCCCTCCAAGAAAAAACAGGCTGAAAATATAAAAGGCTCTTCTAACAAACATATCCTTTAAGAGGGAAAGGCCTGAAGAAAGGAGGGAAAATCGGCCAAAAACGCACACCAATTAGGGAAAAATTGTACACAAGTAATACACTAAAAGAGGAATATACAAACTACCCCTAAAAGTTTTTTTCATCAAAACACAGGTGGTAAAAAGATAAAAGATAATAACCAACTTGAGCCAGTGAAGATAACCCCGATGCTTCAAGCAGCAAAGGAGATCTGGGGAACAGCCCTCTAGGTATCTTGGGATAGGAGGTAGCCTCGAGCCAGTTGAAGTTCTCGAGCTTTGGTATGCAGCCAAGTCGGAGCAGATGATCGGCTCCAAACCCAACCAGCAAGAATGAAGGCAAGATAGGAAAACTTATCAATAGGCAGTCCATAGCAGAGTTAAAAATGAAATATCCTTTATTGAAAATCCTTATTGAAACAGGTTATTCCATTTTTAACTCAACTGTGGACTACCTATTTTATTATTTTGTAGTACATTAAAAAGTTTGAATTTTATTAGTGAACTAGGTACATAAATTTCAAGGAGTAAACTTCACAGTATCCAAACTGCCAAGTTTCTGCTTGGCTTGTTTTAGCATCATAGGTGAAAGGCCAGTATTAGCAGGAACAACTCAAAAAAAAAAAAAAAAAGACCAATACCTCAAAAAGAAAACCAAATATCATCCACTGCGGCAGCAACCCTTCCTTAAGAAGGCAATTAGCAATAAACACTAGAAAACCTAAAAAATGTATCTGTAAAAAAAATAGCAACCTTCTACATTTACAATAAAACTTTAAACTCTCCAAATAGAATACTTACTTAGACCTTGAATAACTTCATTATATAGTTTTAATTACCTTATTTAACAATAAAGTTAAATCACTCTACCTTCAGTTTCCCTTTGTTGAATGCACACAACGAAACCTGGTATGCCGAATGGCCCATGTCAATGAAAACTACATTCCGTGGTTTCTCATCAAGTGAAGGAAGGTCTTGCTTATAAATGCCATATGCAAGGGCAACTGAATTATAAAAATAAGTAAAAAATGTTAATGGAAACCATAGCTTTTAACATTAATACAAAATAAAAGGTACATAATCACATTTTGTCTTCAGTAACCACAAGTACTGCATTAAGGTATTAAGGATGAATCTGCACTGCTCATTTTCACAGCTTCTGACGCCCTTTCCTCTCTATCCCATAATGTATTGCCCTAGCTCCTTTCTGCAGATTGAGGCAGCTGCACAGAGACCATGTATAAGCAAGGATCCAAGACCATATCATAGAGTGAAGATAGTTGATGAGAAGGGACATAACTGTGAATATCACCGATACAAACCTGTGATAACTACATAATTCCTATATCACATGGAAGAGTCCATTTTGTAATAGCCAAGAACAGGACATCAGAAGCACTCTCTTCCAGCTCCTGGAAAGTGACTCCGTAGGTGGTTCAAAAACTATCAGGTTGCATGGCAAAGACAAAGAAGACGACAGTCAGACGCCCTTCATAAGGGATGCCAGCAACAACATGCTCACTAGACCACAGGACATAAAAGGCAGATGGGAAGGGGTACTTCTAAGCAGCTTCTAAATGAAGAAAAACCCACAGAAGCTGTATTGCCAAATATACAGCCTATGATGAGGTAAAAGAGCCCACCCTAGAAGAACAGCACGTAGGAACATGAAGTCCTGGAAAGCAGCCGGCGCAAATGAGGTCACATCAGATATGATAAAGATGCTGGGTGAGATACGGGAGAAATGGATCCTGAGGGTACTCACTGCAGTGTGGAGAGAGGTGCACCCCAGATGACTAGAGAATTAGCATACTTGTTCCAGTGTACAATAACAAAGGGAATATCCACAACTGTGGGCAGTACAGAAGCAAACTTCTGTCACACCATGTAAGTTCTGGAGAGGGTGACTAATAAATGGATACAAAGTAGTAGAATGTAATATGGGAGATGAGCAGTTCAGATTCAGATCAGAATGCAGCACAACTGACCTGATGTTTGCAATGAGAGACAGTTGAGAAGAAGCTACAGATAAGGAGTCCAACTGGGCATTCCTAGACTATAACAAAGCATATGACAAAGTCCCAAGAAAGCTGATCTGGGCTGTACTGCGATGCTTCCAAGTCTCAAACACTGGTATAATCCAGTGCAGATTATGTACAAGGACCCAATGACTCAAGAACAAACAGTGCTTGGTCTCACAAGGGGTTCCCAGTGGGCGTGGGTGTGCAAAAGGGTTCAGCTCCGAGCCCACGACTGTTCATAGTGATGGACTACATTAGCAAACAGGTCAGAGGAGACAGAGACAGAAAAATAAAGTTGCTGTGTGCAAACGGTGTGGCATTACAGACAGACTGAGCAAAAACTTCAGCAAAGGATAGGGGAATGGAATGCAAAAGTGAAGCCACATGGGATGAAAAAGCACAATTAAGACAGTGGTATTGGCATCAAACTGGGGAAATCAGAATGAAATGAGATAGGAGGGTAGAGAGTGGAAAGTACAGTTTTGTACCTACCATAAATGTAGATGTCCGAACAGGATAGCATCTGCAGTCCTTACAAATGGGTTGTCCTGTCGTCAGGCAGCCCTTCGGTCGGCCGGATTCCAAAGTCTGGGTCTGGCCTCGGTTGGTGTCGCACTTCACCCGACGTCATCACTGCAGGTCTTCGGGTATAAAGGCATCAGCCGATGCCATTTTCCTCAGTGTTTCTTGCCCCAGATGCCAGTTGCCCTCTTGGATAGCTACATTTTTGGATAAATGCCAATGTTTCCAAAAAAGTAGAAGGCAAACAAAAAATAAGCATGTATGTACATATATACAAACAAATACACCATAAGAAATCCCCCCCCCCCCCAGCTAGCTATTAGGTGGGCAAATACCCTAGGAGTACCACAGCGGGGAAGGAGGGTGGGTAATCCTGACTGCAGATGCTATCCTGTTCGGACATCTACATTTATGGTAGGTACAAAACTGTACTATGTCCTTCAAGGATGCATCTGCAGTCCTTACAAATGGGTAGAATACCATAGCCAAACTAGGGGAGGAGGAAGAAGAAATTATGGTGTAGTTAGGATCCCTTGCAAAACAGCAGTGGCAAACCCTGCTCGGGATCTAGAGTATAGAGGTAAGTTAAAATGCTTGGCAAATGTATGCACGGAGGTCCAAGTAGCACCCTCTATAATGTCCTTGGTAGTCACTCCTCGTAAGAAAGCTGTGGTAGTGGCTGTAGCCCTAGTAGAATGAGGCCTTATGTTCTGTGGAATTTGCTTTCCATGGTAGGAGTAACAGAATCGTATGCAATTTCCTATCCACTTGGAGATTGTCTGTTTGGAAATTGCTTTTCCTTCCCTTCCTGTTGCATATGCTACTAGAAGCTGGTCAGTTTTTCTATTGCCCTTGGTTCTGTCCAGGTAGTAGCGCAACTGTATATGTAAATCCAAGTTATGCAGCAGTCTTTCCCCCCTGTTCTGTGGATTGGGAAAGAAGGTAGGTAGGTGGATTGCCTGGTTTAGAGACACTCTGGATACCACCTTAGGCATAAATGTAGGATTAGTTCTCATGGACACTATCTTGATGGAAGATTAGGAAGGGTTGTACTGCCATTAAAGCCTGTAGTTCCGAAACCCTTCTTGCTGAAGTAATTGCCAGCAGGAAAGCAGTTTTCCAGGATAGGTGTTGATCTGCTGTTGCTGCTGGTTCGAATGGAGGAAGTGTCAATTTTTCTAGCACAAAGTTCAAGTACCATGCTGGTAATGGTGGTTTCCTAGGAGGTTTTACATTCTTAATTCCTCTCAGAAACTGCCTGAGTAGAGGATGTGAGAAGACAAGGGGATCGAAGCTGTATTCTGCAGAAATAGCTGATGCATGTATCTTGATGGAGGAATAGGACAGGCCTGTATGGAGAAGCTCTGCTAAATACTCCAGGATGTTGGCAATATCTATCTTTGACACATCTTTCCCTCTTTCAGTACTCCAAATGACAAACCTTTTCCATTTTCCTGCATAGCTCCTTCTTGTTGAAGGTCTGCGGGCCTCAAGGATAATGTCTTTAACCCTTTTGGATAATTCTGGGTTAGTTGCTCTTATGTAATGTTCCAGGCAGTCAGTTGCAGAGTTTTCAGGTTTGGATGCAGGATGTTGTAGTCGCTCTGAGTTAACATCAAAGGAATCAGGGGTAGTGTCCACGTTTCCCCCCGAGACATGCTCCTCAGTAATGGATACCAATGTTGTCTTGGCCAATTTGGAGCTATCAGGATTATCCTTGGACGTTCCTCTGATTTTTAGTAGTACCTTGTGCATCAAAGGAAGAGGTGGAAATGCATATGCTGTCAGGCCTTTCCAACTGAAGGATAGAGAGTCCACCTTCCAAGCAAGTGGGTGGTACGTCCTTGTGCAGAATTTCTTGAGCTGGTGATTGAGTGGGGATGCGAATAGGTCTATTTGTGGCATTCCCCATATCTTTGTGATGGCCTTGAAGATGTCCGGGTGTAGCATCCATTCGTGAGCATCCGAGGTAGTTCTGCTTAACATGTCTGCTAGGATGTTTTCTTTTCCCGGTACAAATATTGCCTGTAACTGAATGTTGTAACTCAGAGCCATATTCCATAGGTCCAGAGCCATTCGGCATAGGGGGTATGAATGAGTGCCTCCCTGTTTGTTGATGTACCACATGACTGTGGTGTTGTCTGTCCTTATCAATTGGCCTTCTTTGAGGAATGGTCTGAAATTCTGGATTGCTAGTTTTACTGCCAGCATTTCTTTTTGATTTATGTGCAGGTGCAGCTGATCTGGAGTCCATAAGCCTTGAATGCACTTGTCCAGCATGTGGGCCCCCCAACCGAGGTCTGAGGAGTCCGTTGTGATGGTTTGGCTTGGTTGAATGCTGTGGAAGGACAAACCTGGGTTTGACTGGCATGCCTGAGCCCACCATTGGAACTCTTGTTTCAGGCATGGGATTAGTGGTATTTCGGTTTCTAAGCTGTGCCTGTGTTGAGACCATAAATTCTTTAGGTACCACTGTAGCTTTCTCATATGCAGTCTGGCATGGGGGACCAGGATTATGCAGGATGCCATGAAGCCCAAGGCCTGCAGTACTTTCCTTGCTGTTAGTTTGTTCTGCTTTGTTAATGCCAAGAAGTAAAGAGGAAGTTGTTCTTGTTTTTCTGCAGTTAGGAATGCCATCTGTTTTACTGTGTCCAATTCTGCACCCAAGAATGTTCTTGTTTGGGATGGTATCAGTCTTGACTTTTTAAATTGACTGTGTATCCCAGGGCTTGTAGTAAGCAAATGACTCTTTGTAAGTCTTGTGTCAGCTTGTTTTTGTTGTCCGCTTGTATCAGGCAGTCGCCCAGGTATGGATAAATTTGGATTCCCTGAAGCCTGCAGTGAGCGATTACTGATGCCAGGCATTTCGTGAACACTCTGGGCGCAGTAGATAAGCCAAAGGGCAATGCTGAGAATTGATAATGCTCTGATCCTGCAAGAAATCTGAGGTATCTTCTGCAATTTTGTCGTATGGGGACGTGCAGGTATGCCTCCTTGAGATCTAGAGTTACCAGCCAATACTCCTTGCCCAGCATGGGAAGAAGTTGCTGTATGGTCAGCATTCTGAATTTTGGAACAATAATGAATGTGTTTAAAGCGGACAGGTCGAGAATAGGTCTCCAAGTTTTCTCTTTTCTTGGTACTAGGAAGAGCCTGGAGTAAAATCCCTTGCCCTGTTCTGTAGGTGGTACCCTTTCCACAGCTCTCATCTTTGTTAATTGAGCTATTTGTTTTAGAGCTTCTGTCTTTTGATTTGGTGGTAGGTTTGGCATTCCTCTTTTTACTGGTAAAGTGTGGAAATGAACCCTGTAGCCTTGGTCTATAGTTTGCAAAATCCACTTGTCTCTTGTGATATAGTGCCAGTTTTTTGAGAATAAGGCTAACATTCCGCCTAAGGGTGCTGCTATTTGTTCCCTGTTAGGCGGTGTCAGAGCCAAGTCACTGTGATTGTCCTGTTGCAGTGGTAGTGGTTGTATCTGTGCCTCGTTGGTTATTGCCTTGCCACTGGCGTCCCCTGTAGGCACCTCCTCTGGATTGATTTCTGCCTCTTGAACGCCTATTCCTGCCTCTCTGAGTTTTAGAGGAGTCTGGAAAGGACCAATTTTTGGAAGGCCAGTTCCTGCTAAACCTTGGGGGCTGAAACTGTAAGAAATCTTTAACTGTTTGTACAGATTTTGCCTTCTCTTCCATTTTCTTCATTACCTGTTGGGCAGGAGAATCAAATAGACTGACCTTATCCATAGGAGCATCTAATAGCTTTGCTTTAACATGATCCGGCAAGACCTGTTCTTTCAACCATGCATGCCTTCTTATAACTGTGCCAGTCATGGCTGACCTAAATGAAGCCTCCAGTGCATCATAGCCACATTTTAAAGAATGGTTACTAACCTGCTGAATGTTATTCACCATTTCTAGAACATATTTCTTATCTAAGGAATCATCAGAGGACAGTTTCTTAGTTAACTGATCAAGCATAAACTCTTGGTATTGGATCATATGAAACTGACAGTTCAAAGCTCTAGCTGAGAGAGTAGCAGAGGTGCATACTTTTTTACCCCATCTCTCTAAGGACCTGGATTCCCTTTAAGAAGGGAGAGGGTTTTTCGCTGAGGTCGAAGCTACTGCCTTAGGCCCCTGGGAGATAGTCTCAGGATCTGCAAAAGGAGCCTTGTATAAGTGGTGATGAGTGTCCGGGACCCTGTAAAACCTATCGGGCTTAGCAGGGGCTGGAGGTAAAGTATCAGGAGCAGTGCAAGCATCATTAAATGCATCATCCACAACAGGAAGAACTGGAGGTATAGCTAAAGGCCTATGTTGCGGTAAGTGTAAAAAGGTCCTAAGCCTTTTCTTGAATCTGAGAAATCTTGTCCCTGCCATTGGAATTGCTCTCTCATGGCATGTAAGGTTTCCCAAAGGAAAATTCCTCTGGTGGAGAGGCAGAAGGAATCGATTCTTCAGCATCGGAATCTTCATAAGTAGAAAAAGGAGCCTCTGGATGGTCTGTACTGTCTGTATCATCAGAAGAGTCATCTGAGGACACTGGCTCAGGGAGCTCTGCTCTAGGTCTCTTTTCTGGAGGTTGAGAGGCCCTGTCTGGGTGAGATTGGGATCCCCTTATTAAAGAGATGAGATCCTCTGCCAGAGTAAGCATTTGGGAACTGGGACTGGGCCTGTGAGAGGGGGGCTTAACAGGCACAGACTTAGCAGTTTTGGCTGCTTTAGCCCTGGCAAAGGCCTTTATAGACATGGCTGCAGGAGGCCTAGTAGCACCACGTGCTGGGGAAGAGACATCCAAAGGGATGGTGTCCGATAATTCTTGAGAAACCACAGTAGTAGGCAAAACTTCAGAGGCCGAATCAACTAGGGTAGAAGGGGCCTCGGTAGTAGTCATGGATTCGGCTGAAGATTGACCCGTTTGCTCGGTTTCGGCCGAAACAGAGACACTCGCGGTTTGCTTAACTGTGGTTTCGGCCGAAACCGCGGTCCGCGAGTGTCGGTCCTTTTCTTTGCGTTTAACAATTTGAGTAGTCGGAGGATCCGACGGCATAATGTACGCAAAATCTGAGCCGAAAAACTGTTCAGCAAACTCTGACCGACGCCTAAGCGTTCGTCGGTTGAAGGAAGCACAGGCTAAACAAGCTGCTACGTCGTGGTCTGGGCCTAAACAAGGTAAGCAGTAAGAGTGGAAATCTTTATGAGGTATTTGTTTCCCACAAGTTAAACAGTTATTCACTTTGTCTGACATCGGCTGAGGCAAGAAAGAGTCCCCAACGGGGTACTTAGCTTTTTAGAAGTCTTCGAAGTAGTATTCGGTAGTAGTAATCTCTGGATCTGACCGACCGGCACTTGCGAACAGCTTCTGCTTCGGGCGCCACGTGGCAAGAAAGACGGAGGAAAATGGCGTCGGCTGATGCCTTTATACCCGAAGACCTGCAGTGATGACGTCGGGTGAAGTGCGACACCAGCCGAGGCCAGACCCAGACTTTGGAATCCGGCCGACCGAAGGGCTGCCTGACGACAGGACAACCCATTTGTAAGGACTGCAGATGCATCCTTGAAGGACATCAGATTAATAGCTTAAAGTATCTGGGAGGGGTGGTTGAGGAGAAGGAAGTCTGAATGAAAAGGTCAAAGCTACAATCAGAGGGGCTGTAGCCAAATGAACAGAGTCTCAGGAGTAGTGAATGACAGAAGAATGCCAAAGAAGCTGAAAAGTAAGGTGTACAAGAGATGGCGAAACCAGTACTACTGTATGATACAGAAACCTGGGCAGTAAAGGCACAGCAGATGAGGAAGTTAGAGGTGATGGAAATGAAGTGCCTGAAAAGGGTGGTAGGATGCACTCTGTGGGACAGACGAAGAAATGTGGACACAAGAGAAGAAGCCAGGTAGCTCCATTTGCAAGAAAGATCAAAGAACAGATTACAGTGGTTCAGGACACATGCAGAAAAGCAGAAGACAATCTGGTGATGATTTTGGGACAGACAGGAAGGCGGTAAGAGGAAATGAGAGCATCCAGCAGAGATGTGGATGAACTGTACGAGAGAAGATCTGTGACAGTCAGGCATGAGTATCAAAGGCAGCAGAAATCTGGAACTGAATCAAGACAACTGGCAACAGTTAACAATTCCCTGACCCATTGTAGAAAATTGGAAAAGGGGGGATGATGGAAGCTGTTCCTTCCTCAGCAATTTTTCGGACAGTGCCCCAAAGTTCTTCATCATGGGAGATCCTATGCCAAAATACTACTCAACAAAAAGGCTACAAATGAAGTGCTGGCTCTAGATACAAATTACAATTTATAGTCCTTGGCACAGGCACTCAAGGACCACCATGCACCCCATATATATATATCTAATCAGGCATTCTTAAAGAAGTCTGTCAAGGCTGTTAAAGACACAGTACAAATCAGCCTTAAGCCAACAGTGTAACTAACTGTCATGGTAGTACAACAAAAATGGATGGAAAGAAAGACCTAGAAAGCTCTATCTTGGGGGCTTTCCCACCAAAATAATTGTGAAACAGTTGTGAATGCTTCAGGACAGTTATGGTCTCTTCTAAACATCTCAACTGCACATGAACACTGAGGGCATAACAAGCAATACCCCCACAATTAGCACAAATTAAAAAAAAATAAATAAACGGCTTGAGGCAGAACTCTAACAGCACTTTCAGCAGGCAAGAAGGGTTAGACAGACAAGAGTCGCAGACCAGAAAAAGAGGTTCAGTGCAGTGGGTGTAAGTCTCAGAAATCCTCATGGAAGTTGCTATCCACTAGAAAAATAAGCAAAGTTAGCTTTGCAGAAGTAGATTCATTTGAAAAGTGCCCAAGGGACATTTTCTAAAACAGTTCCAAGGAGGAACTAGCTTCTGAAACAACGGCCTTAAAAAGGACCCTTAAACAATGCTATAAACACTTAAGGAAGCCAAAAAAGCTAAGGAGGAACTAAGACTTCATGCTAATTTTCTGTATGCAGGCCAGACGCCAGATCAATGGGCTGAATACTTGCAACACTGAATAGAAGGGATACAAAATTTTACGTCAGATTCAAAATGCCAGCAAGGTAGTCAAGCACAGCTAGGACTGGGAGAGAAAAGGGGTACAATCCCTTGGCTTCAGCTCAAATGAGAAAAAAAGAACCATTCTACCTTTGTAATTAGATTCTGGAAAGAGCTAATAGAAACCATCTCTCAAAAGAGGCCACTAACTACTGGAACTACGGAAACAAACCCGTATGGCATCAGGAATGAAGGTCTCCGAGATATGCATGACAAATTAAACAGATTGGTCTGGACTCAGGGAAGAAACAATAATTTTTCTAGTAGATGAGCAGCAGAAAAAAGAAGCCATACCCACTGGAACAAGAGACCATGAAGATGAACTTAGCCTTGAAAAGCCTCACCATCCCAGGAAATAAAAGGAAAGCAGAGAGAAGTCCCACTTTTTGACAGATGGACCAGTCTCCATCACAGATGTCCCTAGTAAATGGATGACAGAAAAGTAGAACCCTGTACTTAACACCTGCCAAGGATGCAAAGTCACAGTAAGGACTGCCTGATTAAAGACTGCATCCAACCACCCTAACAGGAGTCTGCATAGCCAAGGCACAGGTTTCATGTTTCAATTACTCTACCTATGCCCACTCAAGAACCAGAAGGCCTTCTGATTTAAGTCATGTAAAGTTAAGGGAGTTACAAGAATGCTGAATGTCATGAAAACTAATACTTTGAGCCACTGTACAGATGGCACTGTAGGACAGCCCTGAATGACAGCAACCTTAGAGATCAAACAAGCCATCTGTGGAAGCCTGGCCAAAGTCGATGCAGCTACTTTGCACCCTATGAATGTTAAGCACTGGGATAGCTGCTAATAGGGCTTGGGAACATTTGAAATGATAGGGAGAGATCGATCAGGGACACCTTTACTGGAAAAGAGTGACCTTCAGGAAAGGGCGCCAAGAAATAGCTCTTCTAGCTTGGTCCCCCTGTGGCTGTCAATTGTGCCACTGCAACAAATTCATTCGAACACCCTAAAGCTGAGGTGAAACTTAACTAATGTATCTAGAATGAATGGATCTGAATGCAGGAACCTTAGGGACTGTTTTGTTCAGCTTTTTACATGGGTAAGCATCCTGAAGGCCTAAGAAGTACATCCAATCTCCTCTAGCTAAATACAGACAGACTGCCCAAATTAAGACCACACAAGAAACATTTTGGTATAGTCCCGAAATTACCAATAAAGAATGGGCCTGGGGTCCCCAGGATTTTTTTTTCCCCACACAATAGCTCTCAATGGTCCAGCAGGACCACCTGGATGTCAGTTATGTACAAATGATTAAGTAATTTTAAACTCTGCCACAATCTTTTGAGGGGATAACATCTGGCAGGGGAAGGAGAGAGAGAGAGAGACACACACACTGGGGTTTAAGGCAAAATTAAATTTGTAACCCTCAACAACATCCTCCCCCTCAATCAATGTCTGGGAGTAACTGAACAGACAGGTGGGCCCCATGACTACATCCAGCAAAATGTCAGGCAAGTCCTCATGATTGCTGCAGACATCTGGGAGGATGCTCAATTGCCTGATCTAGAACTCCAGCCAAGGCTGTCAAAACCATTCTAGAAGGGATCGTAGGAGGTGCAACCATTAAAAGAATCTTGGATCGTGTCACCTGCAATGGAATTGGATTTGCTGCCTACTTTTCTGGGTCTTGAAGGCAGTAAACTAAGAAACTGGAAGTTATGTACTTACCATAATTTGTTGTCCTTTTTTTCATTATTCCTCACAAATGGTTCTTGGATCAGACTCTGCCGCATATACAAGACTTCAGATTCAAATCTCAAGCTCCTAATTCTACCCATAATGCTCTATCCCATCCCCAACTCCTCAGTTTGCTGCCTTACTGTCCACTGTGTTATAGACAAAACAGACTGAGGCTCAAACCAGAAACATGAGGAATCCAATATCATCCAAAGATCCTTCTAGGAGTGATACAGCCGTTGGATGGCTGGGAGGGAAGGTAAGGAAGAATGAAAATGGGCAACACAGTTATGGTAAGAAAAGTTCCAAATCTGATGTCCTTTTTCCTCGCAAATGGGTCAAGTCCCCAGTTACAAAACTCTTGGAAGACCCTCAAGGAAGGACATGCTGGAGAACTGCCGATCCAAAGGAAGCTTTGCTTCTTGAAACAATGTCTAATTTGCAATGTGTAACAAAGGTATGAGTCATTGGCCAAGTAGCTGCAGCCAGATGTCAACAGAAGTTCTTGATGAAAAGACAGATGAAATAGCCACAGATCTACTGGAATGAACTCTAGGAGGACAATGCAACTCCAAGCGTTTTTTAGAACAATCAATAAATTACAATCAGCAATCCATATAGCCAGAGTAATTTTGGAAGCTGCCTGACGCAAAAAGTTAGGAGAAAGATACAAACAGCTGATCAAAAGTACAGTTTTGTACCTACCATAAATGTAGATGTTCGAGGATCCACATTGCTGCAGTCCTAACTATTGGGTAGTCCGCTGTCCAGTCGGCCCGAATACCAAAGTATATGGCTGACGTCGGTCAGGGCGCATTAGACTGACGTCAGTACGTCAGGGTACTAATGCGCATGACCGACGTCATATCCTCAGTCTTTTCTTGCCCCAGATGTCAGAAGACCCTGAAAAGATAAGGCCAAAACCAAAAACTCCCAACATATCTGTATCAAAATATATATATATATATATACAAAATTAGCAGAATATAACCTCACCTACACAACCACCCCTAAACACAGAGGGGAAGGAGGGAGGGTAAATTGGACTGCAGCAATGTGGATCCTCGAACATCTACATTTATGGTAGGTACAAAACTGTACTATGTTCTTCATTCCACATTGCTGCAGTCCTAACTATTGGGTAGAATCCCAAAGCAGAGGTAAGGGAGGCTGGCAAATCATAAGGAAGCAGGAGCTGATAACATGCCTTGCAAAATAGCTGTGGCAAAACCAGCCCTAGACTTAGAGTAGAGAGGAAGGTGGTAATGCTTAGAGAAAGTATGCACTGAACTCCAAGTAGCTGCCTCCAAAATATCCTTAGTTGCCACCCCCCTTAAAAAAGCTGTTGAAGTGGCAGTAGCCCTAGTGGAATGAGGCCTAATCCCAGCTGGAATCTCCTTGCCATGATGGGAATAACAAAATGCAATGCAAAACCCAATCCACCTAGAAATAGTTTGTTTTGATGCAGGCTTGCCCTGAGAACTCAAAGCAAAAGAAACAAACAACTGCTGAGACTGCCTAAAATCCTTAGTCCTGCTCAAATAATAACAATTGCCTGTGTACATCTAAAGTGTGCAAAATCTTTTCCCCTTTATTTTGGGGATCTGCATAAAAGTAGGCAAATGAATAGTTTGGTTTAAAGCCACACTAGAAACCACTTTAGGCATAAAGGAAGGATTAGTACGTAATGATACCCTATCCTTATGAAAAATCAAAAAGGCTCAACCGCCATAAGGGCCTGTAACTCAGAAACCCTTCTTGCAGAAGTAATGGCCAACAAAAAGCAGTCTTCCATGACAAGTATTTCAGTTCAGCAGTAGCTGCAGGCTCAAAAGGTTGTAGAGTAAGTTTCTCCAACACAAAATTGAGATCCCAAGCAGGAGTAGGAGCTCTCGTGGGGTCTTATATTCTTTGCCCTCTAAGAAATTGCTTGAACAAAGGATGTGAAAACAATGGTGGGTCACAATCATAGTGAGCTGAAATTGCTGCAGCATGAATCTTAATGGAAGAGAAAGACAAACCTTTGTCCAATAACTCAGTAAGATATTGAAGAGCCACACTCAAATTAGGCTCTGAAATCTCCAAATTCTTTGCTGCAGTCCAAAATAAAAATCTCTTCCATTTTTCTGCATACACTTTCCTTGTACTAGGTCTTCTGGCTTCCATAATCACATTTAAAACTTGTTGAGGAAGTTGAGACCTGCTGTCTTTCAAAACAGAATATGCCAGGCTGTTAGATGAAGAGAGTGAAGCTTGACATTGAGCAGGACCGTCCTTCTGAGACAACAGATGTGGAATCAAGGGTAAAGGCCAAGGAGGCTTCTTTACCAGATTCCTCAGTAATGGGTACCAGTGCTGCCGAGGCCAATCCGGAGCTATTAAAATCATCCTTGGCTTGTCTTGTCTGACCTTTAGAAGCACCTTTGGAAGAAGAGGCAGAGGTGGAAAGCATACACATGAAGATTTTTCCAACTGAAAGAAAGAGCATCCACTTTCCAAGCTGTGTGATGAAACCTCTTTGTGCAAAACTTTGGCAGCTGGTGGTTTAGTGGAGAAGCGAACAGATCTATGTCTGGAGTTCCCAGGACACTGTCAACTTTTGAAATACATGAAGATCCAGTTTCCACTGTGGGGATCCATGATTTGTCTGCTTAACACATCTGCTAAGGAGTTCTGTGCTCCGGCAGAAACCTTGCCTGAAGAGTTAGTTGCAAGCTTAGCGCAGTCTCCCATAAAATCATTGCTTGCCTGCACAATGGGTAAGAATGTGTTCCCCTTGTTTGTTGATGTACCACATGACAGTTGTGTTGTCTGTTAGAATCAACACCTGCCCTGGAAGAAGTAACTCCTTGAAAGCCATTAATGCAAACTGGACTGCTAACATCTCCTTCATGTTGATATGTAGATGCTGTAGTCTGGCAGGCCACTTGTCTTGTATCCACTTTCCATTTAGATGAGCTCCCCAAGCAATGTCTGAGGCATCTGTCGTTAGAATCTGACTCGCCTCTGGCCGGGTCACAGAGTGTCCCTTGTTTAGGTGACATTCCTGAGCCCACCACAAAAATTCCTTTTGAATGCAAGGTATTATTTGAATGACAGTGTCCAAATCCTGGCAGTGCTGTGTCCATAGACTTTTGAGATACCATTGTAGCTTCCTCATATGCAGTTTGGCATTGGGAAGCACCAGAATACAAGATGCCATGAACCCTAAGGCTTGGACTGTCCTTGCAGTCAGCCCGGACTGAAGAGATAGTTGATGGAAGTAACTGGAAAGATTCTTTTGTTTGTCCGGGGTTAAAAAGGCCATCTGGGCTGCTGTATTCAGTCTCACACCCAGAAAGCACATGTCTTGAGAGGGTACTAGACTGGACTTTATTTCGTTCACAGAATACCCTAGGCATCTTAGCACTGCTATGACATATTCCAAATGCTGTAGAAGGTCTTCCTTTTCTTGAGCCAGAATCAGGCAATCGTCCAAGTAAGGATAGATTTGAATTCCTTTTAGCCTGAAGTAAGCTATCACTGGAGCCAGAACCTTTGTGAATACTCTGGGCAGTAGATAAGCCAAAGGGCAATGCAGAGAACTGATAATGAGAATTTCCAGCTCGAAACGCAGATACTTTCTGCAACTTAGTCTTATAGGCACATGAAGGTAAGCTTCCTTGAGATCTAAAGTTACCATCCAGTGATCCTTGCCCAGCAGAGGTAAAAGCTGTTGTAACGTCAACATTTTGAACTTGGGAATGTCCAGATAAGTGTTGAGGATAGATAAATCCAAAATTGGTCTCCACGTGTTCCCCTTCTTTGGTACTAGGAACAGGCGAGAATAAAATCCTAGGCCCCTTTCTGGCACAGGAACCGGCTGAATGGCCCCTATTTGGAGTAACTGAGAAATTTGCTTGTGAGCCTCTTGCCTTTGTAGAGGAGGAATGTCTGGCATGCCTTTGAAAGGAGGCAAGGTATGGAAATAAAACCTGTAACCATGGTGAATGATATCCAGAACCCATTTGTCTTGGGTAATTAAATCCCAATTTTCTTTGAAAAGAGACAGTCTTCCTCCTAGAGGTGCCGCCAGGCGAGAAGGCACTGGCAGCTGAAAAGGCAGGTCATTGGGTCTGCTTACGAAAGGACTGACCCCTGCCCTCACCAGAAGTCTGAGCAGGTGAACTCCCTGTCCTAGGCCTAAAAGCACCTTGAGCTCTGCCCCTACCACGTCTAGACCTACCCCTAGACTGGGAATCATAAGCAGGATAAGTCCATCCCTTAGCAGGCCAATTTCTACTAAACTTCGGAGGCTGCACCTGCAAAAAATCCTTAACAGTTTGCATAGACAGCCTTGTCCTCCATCTTCTTTAAAACTGCTTCCACAGGCGAACCAAACACATCAGACTGTAAAGGAGCATCCAAAATCCTTGTCTTAACATGCTCAGCTAAGTTCTGATCTCTCAACCAGGCGTGCCTACGAAGAACAGAACCAGTGGCAGCCACCCTGGAGGAGGCCTGCACAGCATCAAAACCACATTGCAGGGAATGTTTACCCACTTGTTCAGACACGAACTAAATCCTGCAACTCTTTACACTCAATACCTTCCGCCAGAGCATCCACCTTAGATTTCAACTGTGAAAGAAGAAAATTCTGATATTTTAACATGTGAAACTGACAATTCAACGCCCTCATGGCTAAAGTGGAAGAAGTATACACTTTCTTTCCCCATCTATCCAAAGCCCTTGCCTCTTTATCAGGAGGGACAGGATTTTTAACAACTGAGGCTTTCACACCTTTAGGCCCCTGAGAGACAGTTTCCGGGTCTGCCCTAGGACTCTTAAAAGATACTTATGAGCTCCAGGCACCCTATAATACCTATCCGGTTTAACTGGGGCAGGAGGCAAAGAATCTGGATTCAGGAAGCCTCTGCAAAACATCTTCCACCACATTCAAAACAGGAGGTATAGCTAAAGGCCTGTGCTGTGGTAAAACAAGAATTCCCTAAGCCTTTTCCTGGAATCAGAGAAATCTTGACCTTCCCATTTAAAATGCTCCCTCATGGAATGCAGAGTCTCTGAAAATGAAAAATCCTCAGGAGGGGAAGCTGAAGGAGTAGAATCATCCACATCAGAATCAGAATAAGGAGGGTACTCCTGCAAGTCTTCAGCCGAAGACTCAGAAGCCTCCGAGCAGTGCTCAAAACTCTCAAACTCAGATTCCACCCTAGGCCTCTTATCAGGAGGGGGCATAGAACCTCTTATCATAGTAATCAAATCCTCTGCCATTTTAAGCATATGTTTCTTAGGCAAAGACCCTGAAGTACTAGGAGAAACCCCCACTGAAGCAAAACTCGGCCTGCCCCTCAAAGAAGTCTTGGAAACAGAAGGGGAGGCTCTGACCACCTTAGGAAGAGAGGGAAGAACAGCCACCTGAGAAGCCCCCTCAGCCTGGCCTACTTCCTGAGAGGATACATCCTGTAACAGTAAAGTCTCTCCCTGAGACTCCAAAGAAACACCTGGCAAAACCTCCGGCTCCACTGAGCCCTCTAAAGAACCGACGTCTGGGACTGTCGGTTCCTCCACTCTAGGCTTTGTTGTTTTGTCCTTGCGTTTTTTAGCCGAAGCCGGCGTCGGAGCGACAGCATTTTATAATTACAACGCTTCCCAAACACTAACCTGGCACAGTCTAACCTTCTCTTAATAGTGCGTTTGTTAAATCTAGCACAAGAGCGGCATCCAACAACGTCGTGCTCAGGCCCTAAACAAGGTATACACAAAGTATGGTAATCCCTATAAGGTATCTGTTTCCCACAAGAAATACAGTTATTCACTTTTTCTGACATCCGGTTAAATACTGAGGCAAGAAAAAACCAAAATATTCCCCAACGGGGTACTTAGCCAACTTTGATTCGGTCTGAAACTCTGGCTTCAGAAACTTTCAGAACGCCAACCTGCACTCGCAAAATTGCTTCTGCATCGGACCATGCGGCAAAAAAGACTGAGGATATGACGTCGGTCATGCGCATTAGTACCCTGACGTACTGACGTCAGTCTAATGCGCCCTGACCGACGTCAGCCATATACTTTGGTATTCGGGCCGACTGGACAGCGGACTACCCAATAGTTAGGACTGCAGCAATGTGGAATGAAGAACATCTCCCTGCACTGTTTTGTTCTATGAAGATAAAAACATAACTGTCGGTGAACATCCAGAAGGTGCATCATATATTTGCCCTTATTAGTGAAGTTTGGAAAGAAAGTACAGTTGTGTACACTTACCATAAATATGTTCGAGAGTATTCACTGTTGCAGTCATCACACTTGGGTTATCTGCCTGCAGGTAGCCCTCAGTCGGCCCGAATACCAGAGTCTTGGGATTTCTGCATCAGATGCTGTCGCCTCTTCTATGACGTCAGGTCGTAATGGGTATAAAAAGTACAGTTTTGTACCTACCATAAATGTAGATGTCAGATAGGAATGCATCTGCAGTCTTTACAAATGGGTTGTCCTGTCGTCAGGCAGCCCTTCGGTTGGCCGGATTCCAAAGTCTGGGTCTGGCCTCGGCTGGTGTCGCACTTCACCCGACGTCATAGCTGCAGTTATTCGGGTATAAAGGCATCAGCCGACGCCATTTTCCTCAGTGTTTCTTGCCCCAGATGCCAGGTGCCCTCTTGGAAGGCTAAATTTGGATAAATGCCAATGTTTCCAAATAGTAGAGAGCAAACACAAAAAATAAGCATGTATGTACATATATACAACAAATACACCGTAATAGATCCCCCCCCAGCTAGCTATAAGATGGTCAAATACCCTAGGAGTACCACAGAGGGGAAGGCGGGTGGGTAATCCTGACTGCAGATGCATTCCTATCGGACATCTACATTTATGGTAGGTACAAAACTGTACTATGTCCTTCAAGGATGCATCTGCAGTCTTTACAAATGGGTAGAATACCATAGCCAAACTAGGGGAGGAGGAAAGAAGAGATTATGGTGTAGTTAGGATCCCTTGCAAAACAGCAGTGGCAAAACCTGCTCGGGGATCTGGAGTATAAGGGTAAGTTATAATGCTTGGCAGATGTATGCACGGAGGTCCAAGTAGCAGCCTCTATAATGTCCTTGGTAGCCACTCCTCGTAAGAAAGCTGTGGTAGTGGCTGTAGCCCTTGTAGAGTGAGGCCTGATGTTCTCTGGAGTTTTCTTTCCATGGTAGGAACAACAAAATCTAATGCAATTTCCTATCCATTTGGAGATTGTCTGTTTTGAAATTGCTTTTCCTTCCCTTCCTGTCGCATATGCTACCAGAAGCTGGTCAGTTTTTCTATTGCCCTTGGTCCTGTCCAGGTAGTAGCGTAACTGTCTATGCACATCCAAGGTATGCAACAGTCTTTCTCCCCTGTTCTGTGGGTTGGGGAAGAATATAGGTAGGTGGATAGCCTGATTTAAAGATACTCTGGATACCACCTTAGGCATAAAAGTAGGATTTGTTCTCATGGACACTATCTTGATGGAAGATCAGGAAGGGTTGTACTGCCATTAATGCCTGAAGTTCAGATACCCTTCTTGCTGAAGTGATTGCCAGCAGGAAAGCAGTCTTCCATGATAAGTATTGTAATTCTGCTGTTGCTGCTGGTTCGAAAGGAGGAAGTGTCAATTTTTCTAGAACAAAGTTCAAGTCCCATGCTGGCAATGGTGGTTTCCTAGGAGGTTTTACATTTTTAATTCCTCTCAGAAACTGCCTGAGCAGAGGATCTGAGAAGACAGGAGGATCCAGGCTGTATCCTGCTGAAATTGCTGATGCATGTATCTTGATGGAAGAATAGGACAGGCCTGTGTGGAAGAGCTCTGCCAAGTATTCCAGGATGTTGGCTATGTTTACCAGTGACATCTTCTCCTTTGCAGTACTCCAAATGAGATATCTTTTCCATTTTGCTGCATAATTTTTCTTGAGGGCCTGGCCTCGAGGATAATGTCTTTAACCCGTTGTGATAAATTTGGGTTAATTGATCTTATGAAATGTTCCATGCAGTCAGCTGCAGAGTTTTCAGGCTTGGATGCAGGGTGTTGTAGTTGTTCTGTGTTAACAGCAATGGAACCAGGGGTAGTGTCCATATTTGTTCGAGACATGCTCCTTAGTAATGGGTACCAATGTTGCCTTGGCCAGTCTGGAGCTATCAGAATGATCCTTGGACGGTCCTCTTTGATCTTCAATAGCACCTTGTGCATCAAAGGAAGTGGTGGGAATGCATATGCTGTCAGGTTTTTCCAACTGAAAGATAGGGAGTCCACCTTCCAAGCAAGTGGGTGGTATGTCCTTGTGCAGAATTTCTTTAGCTGGTGATTGCGTGGGGATGCAAATAAGTCTATTTCTGGGAGTCCCCATTTTCTTGTAATGGCTTTGAAGATGTCCGGATGCAGCATCCATTCGTGGGTATCCGTGGTAGTCCTGCTTATGTCTGCTAGAATGTTTTCTTTTCCAGGTACAAAAATTGCTTGTAACTGAATGTTGTAGCTCAGAGCCACATTCCATAGGTCCAGAGCCATCCGGCATAGAGGGTATGAATGTGTGCCTCCCTGTTTGTTGATGTACCACATAACTGTGGTGTTGTCTGTCCTTATCAACTGACCTTCTCGGAGAAATGGTCTGAATGTCTGGATTGCCAATCTTACTGCCAGCATTTCTTTTAGATTTATGTGTAGGTGCAGCTGGTCTTGATTCCATAAGCCTTGTATGCACTTGTCCAGCATGTGGGCCCCCCAACCGAGGTCTGAAGCGTCCGTCGTGATGGTTTGGCTTGGTTGAATGCTGTAGAAGGGCAATCCTGTGTTTGACAGGCCTGCGCCCACCATAAGAACTCTTGCTTCAGGCATGGGATTATTGGAATTCTGGTTTCTAGGCTGTGCTTGTGTTGAGACCATAAATTCTTTAGGTACCACTGCAGCTTTCTCATATGCAGTCTGGCATGAGGGACCAATATTATGCAGGATGCCATGAAGCCCAGGGCTTGCAGTACTTTTCTTGCTGTTAGATGGTTCTGCTTGGTTAATGCCAAGAAGTAGAGAGGTAGTTGCTCTTGTTTTTCTGCAGTTAGGAATGCCATTTGTTTTGATGTGTCCAGCTCTGCACCCAAGAAGGTTATTCTTTGGGATGGTATCAGCCTTGACTTTTTTATATTGACTGTGTATCCCAGGGCTTGTAGTAGGCAAATGACTTTGTAAGTCTTCTGTTAGCTTGTTTTTGTTGTCCGCTTGTATCAGGCAGTCGTCCAGGTAGGGGTAAATTTGGATTCCTTGAAGCCTGCAATGAGCAATTACTGATGCCAGGCATTTCGTGAACACTCTGGGCACAGTAGATAAGCCAAAGGGCAATGCTGAGAATTGATAATGCTCTGATCCTGCAAGAAATCTGAGGTATCTTCTGCAATTTGGTCGTATGGGGACGTGCAGGTATGCCTCCTTGAGATCTAGAGTTACCAGCCAAGACTCCTTGCCCAGCATGGGAAGAAGCTGCTGTAGAGTCTGCATTTTGAATTTTGGAACAATGAGGAATGTGTTTAAAGCGGATAGGTCGAGAATAGGCCTCCATTTGTTCTCTTTTCTTGGTACCAGGAAGAGTCTGGAGTAAAATCCCTTTCCTTGCTCCATAGATGGAACCTTTTCCACAGCTCTCATCTTTAATAATTGAGATATTTGCTTTAGAGCTTCTGTCTTTTGATTTGGCGGTAGGTTTGGCATTCCTCTCTTCCCTGGTAGAGTATGGAAGTGGAACCTGTAGCCTTGATCTATTGTCTGTAAAATCCACTTGTCTCTTGTGATGTAATGCCAGTTTATTGAGAATAAGGCTAGCTTTCCGCCTAAGGGTGCTGCTAGTTGTTCCCTGGTAGGCAGTGCCAGAGCCAAGTCACTGTGATTGTCCTGTTGCAGTGGTGGTGGCTGTGTCTGTGCCTCGCTGGTTGTTACCCTGCCACTGGCGTCCCCTGTAGGCACCCCTGGATTGGTTTCTGCCTCTTGATCGCCTATTCCTGCCTCTCTGTGCTTTAGAGGAGTCTGGAAAGGACAAAGTTTTGGAGGGCCAATTCCTGCTAAACCTTGGAGGCTGGACCTGTAAGAAATCTTTCACTGTTTGTACAGATTTTGCCTTCTCCTCCATCTTCTTCAGTACCTGTTGTGCAGGAGAACCAAATAAATTGGCCTTGTCCATGGGAGCATCCAACAGTTTTGATTTGACATGGTCCGGTAAGGCCTGCTCTTTTAACCATGCATGCCTTCTGATAACTGTGCCAGTCATGGCTGATCTAAAGGAAGCCTCCAGTGCATCATAGCCGCATTTTAAAGAATGGTTACTAACTTGCTGAATGTTATGTACCATTTCCTGAACATACTTCTTATCAAAAGGTTCAGAGGACAGTTTTTTAGTTAACTGGTCAAGCATAAATTCTTGATATTGAATCATATGAAATTGACAGTTCAAGGCCCTAGCTGACAGAGTAGCAGAAGTGTAAACTTTTTTACCCCATCTCTCTAAGGACCTGGATTCCCTTTCAGAGGGGAGGGGATTTTTTGCAGAGGTAGCTGCTACAGCCTTAGGCCCCTGGGAGATAGTCTCGGGATCTGCAAAAGGAGCCTTGTATAAATGGTGATGCGTGTCCGGGACCCTGTAGTACCTATCGGGCTTAGCAGGGGCTGGAGGTAATGAATCAGGAGCAGTACAAGCATCATTAAATGCATCATCTACAACAGAAAGAACTGGAGGTATAGCTAAAGGTCTATGTTGTCGTAAATGCAAAAAGGTTCTGAGCCTTTTTCTGGAGTCAGAAAAATCTTGGCCCTGCCACTGAAATTGTTCCCTCATAGCATGTAAGGTTTCCCCAAAGGAAAATTCCTCAGGTGGAGAGGCCGAAGGGATGGACTCTTCAGCATCAGAGTCTTCGTAGGGGGAAGAAGGAGCCTCTGGAGGGTCTGTATTTTCTGAATCAGAGGAATCATCTGTGGACACTGGCTCAGGGGGCTCTGCTCTAGGCCTCTTCTCTGGAGGTGGATGAGAGGCCCTGTCTGGATGAGGTTGGGATCCCCGGATTAAAGAAATAAGATCCTCTGCCAAGGAAAGCATTTGGGAACTGGAGCTGGGCCTGTGAGAAGGGGCCTTAACAGGCACAGATTTTGTAGCTTTAGCCCTGGCAAAAGCCTTAATGGACATGGCTGCAGGAGGCCTAGCAGCTCCACGTGCAGGAGTTGAGATATCCAAGGGAATAGTGTCAGATAATTCCTGAGAAACCGCAACCGCAGGTTGAATTTCAGAAGCCGATTCCACCAGGTTTGAAGAGGCCTTGGTAGAAGGCATGTTTTCGGCTGAAGGAAGAACCGTTTGCTCGGTTTCAGCCAAAACCGAGACACTCGCGGTTGGCTTAACCGCGGTTTCGGCCGAAACCGTGGACCACGAGTGTCGGTCCTTTTCCTTGCGTTTTTTGGATATTTGTGTAGTCGGAGGATCCGACGGCATAATATAAGCAAAATCAGAGCCAAAAAACTGCTCAGCAAATTCAGACCGATGTCTAAGCGTCCGTCGGTTAAAAGAACCACAGGCTAGACAAGCTGCGACGTCGTGGTCTGGGCCTAAACAAGGTAAACAGTAAGAGTGGAAATCTTTATGAGGTATTTGTTTCCCCACAAGTTAAACAATTATTCACTTTTTCTGACATCGGCTGAGGCAAGAAAGAGTCCCCAACGGGGTACTTAGCTTTTTAGAAGTCTTCGAAGTAGTATTCGATAGTAGTAATCTCTGGTTCTGACAGACCGGCACTTGCGAACAGCTTCTGCTTCGGGCGCCACACGGCAAGAAAGACTGAGGAAAATGGCGTCAGCTGATGCCTTTATACCCGAATAACTGCAGCTATGACGTCGGATGAAGTGCGACACCAGCCGAGGCCAGACCCAGACTTTGGAATCCGGCCGACCGAAGGGCTGCCTGACGACAGGACAACCCATTTGTAAAGACTGCAGATGCATCCTTGAAGGACATCATGCAGCAGATGCCATTACATCAGTTTTTCTTGCCCCAGATGTCAGGAGCCCCCAAAATAGAAAGCAATTACATGGTGTGTAACAACCCCAGTAAAAAGTAAACACCATTGCCGTAAGATATGGCCAAAAAGAGGATAGGTAGAAAGAATAAAGTTAGGGGGCTGGGAGGGAGGGTAACCAGGACTACAACAGTGAATACACTAACATCTACATTTATGGCAAATGTACACAACTGTACTATGTTCCAAGTGTTTCACTGTTGCAGTCATCACACTTGGGTTGATTCCCAAAGCTGAGGAAGGGTGGAGGCAGTCAAGAAGTATTGGGGCTGGCTATCAGGCCTTATAAGACTGCTGTGGCAAATCCAGCTATAAAAAGAGGCAAGTGGCAATGCTTGGTAAAAGTAAGAACTCCAGGTAGCAGTTTCTTGGATATCCTGGTAGGGACTTCCCTTGAGAAATGCTGCAGAGGTTGAGGTAGCCCTAGTGGAATGAGTTCTGACCCCCCTCCCTGTGGGGTAGGTTTTCTGTGGTTTTTGCAACAGAAATGGATGCAGTGTGCTATCCATTTGGAAATTGTTTGCTTTGAAATGGCTTTACCCTCTCCCATTGTAGCAAAGCTGACTAGCAGCTGGTCAGACTTTCTGAAAGGTTTAGTTCTGTTAAGGTAGAACCTGAGCTGTCTGTGCACTTCCAAGGAGTGCAGAATCCCTTTCCCCTTTATTCTGAGGATTAGGGAAAAAGGTTGGCAAATGGATGGATTGGCTTAAAGCCACACTGGATACCACCTTGGGCATAAATGATGGGTTAGTCCTGAGGGAAACCCTGTCCGCATGGAAAATAATGAAGGGTTCCACAGCCATTAGTGCCTGTAACTCGGACACTCTTCTTGCTGAAGAGATGGCTAGAAGTAAGGCAGTTTTCCAAGAGAGGAATTTTAAAACTGCTGCAGCAGTAGGCTCAAAAGGGGGAAGTGTGAGCTTCTCTAATACAAAATTATGGTCCCAGGCAGGGGTGGGAGCTCTCCTCAGGGGGCCTTAAATTATTAGCTCCTCTCAGGAACTGTTTGATGAGAGGGTGTGAAAATAGAGGTGGCTCAGTAATGTAATGAGCTGAGATGGCAGAGGCATGAATTTGAATAGATGAGAAGGATAGGCCTTTGTGGAGTAGCTCTGCTAGGTAACCCAGGATTTGAGGCAAGGTGGGCACAGCTGTTTCCTTCCCTTGAGACTGGCTCCAACAACAATATCTATTCCACTTTTCTGAATAGGATTTCCTAGTACTAGGCCTTCTGGCCACAAGGATGACGTCCATCACCTGTTTGCTGAGGGTTGCTGGTGGTGTATTCAGGGAATAAAGCCAGGCAGCAAGGTTCAGGGTTCACAGCTGTCGATGCAAAATCTGTCCCTCCTGCTGGGAACAGCAGGGAAGGGGTCTGATGTAGGTGCCAGGGCGGCGCTGCTGTCAGACTGCGTAGGAGTGGGTACCAGAGCTTGTGTGGCCAGTCTGGGGCAAAAAGGACTGTCCTTGGCCTGTCCTGTTTGATCCTGAGTAGTACTTTTAAGAGGAGCAAAGGGGGAAGGCATAAATTGAGAAGTTTTCCAGGTAAAGGATAGGGCATCCACTTTCCACACTTGGCTGTGGGGATTTCTGGTGCAAAATTTGCTCAATTGATGGTTTAGGGTGGAGGCAAAGAGGTCCACATCTGAAGTCCCCCACCTGGGGATTAGAAGTTTGAATGAGTTGAGGTCCGGCTTCCACTCGTGTGGGTCCAGCAGATTTCTGCTTAAGTCGTCTGCCAGTGAATTTTGTTTGCCTGGCAGGAACTGAGCTTGCAGGTGCACTTGGTTGCTTTAGGCTGTGTTCTAAAGGGCCATGGCTAACCTGTAGGAATGATCCCCCCCCCTGCTAGTTTATGTACCATATAACTGTGGTAGTGTTTGTCTTTATCCGAAGTTATCCTGGAGGGATAAGGTATTTGAAGGCTGTCAGAACATTCTGTACAGCTAACATTTCTTTTTGATTGATATGCAGGGGAATTTGTCCTGGGCTCCATTTGCCTTGAATGCATTTGCCTGCCATGTGAGCCCCCCAACGCATAGTCTGATGCGTCTGTTAGGGTTTGGGCAGCAAGGGGTTGAATGAAAGGAAGTCCCTTGCTGTGGCTGCATGCCTCTGCCCACCAAAGGAACTCTGCCCTTAGACAAGGAAAGATAGGAATCAATGTTTCCAGGTCTCGAGAACGTTGACACCAGAGAATTTAAGTACCATTGAAATTTCCTCATATGCAGTCTTGCATATGGAATTAGAATGCATGAGGCCATGAACCCTAGGGCTTGCAGAATTTTTCTTGCAGATAGCTGGGTTTTGGTAGCCAAAAGTTTGAAGCAGTTTGTGAAATAAACCTGTTTTTCTGGTGTTAGGAATGCCATCTGGGAAGTTGTGTTCAAGCTTGCTCCCAGGAATACAATATTTTGGCTGGGCACCAGTTGCGATTTCCTTTTGTTGATGGTGTAACCCCAGAGAAGTTAAGTCTCTTTACAAAAATGACAGGCGCTGAAGTAGCAATTCCTGACTGTCCACCTGAATCAGGCAATCGTCTAAGTATGGGTAAATTTGAATATTTCTCTGCCTGCAGTACGCAATAGCTGGAGCCAAGCACTTTGTAAATACCCTGGGCGCAGTAGAGAAGCCAAAGGGAAGTGAGGAGAACTGATGGTGCATAGAGCCTGCCCTGAAACAGATATATCCTGCAAGATTCCCTTAAGGGAATGTGCAGATAAGCTTCTTTTAAGTCTAGGGTGACTAGCCAGGCGTCCTTGGAAAGCACAGGAAGAAGCTGGTGCAGAATCATCGTTTTGAATTTTGGGACCACTTAGAAGGTGCTGAGAATTACCAGATCTAGGATAGTGTACCAAGAACCCTCTTGTCTGGGCACCAGAAAATCTGGAGTAGAAACCCTGTCCTCTTTGCTCTACTGGCACAAGTTGAATAGCCCTGACACTGAGAAGAGAAAGTACTTGCTTTTGAGCCTCTGCCCACTGGTTTAGAAGAAGGTCTGGCAACTCTCTTGGGGTTGGCAGTGAGTGGAAGTGGAATCAGTATCCCTGAAATACAATATTTAGGACCCATCGGTCCTGGGTAATGGACATCCAGTTTTTTTGCATGCAGGGTGAGTTTTCCTCCTAGGGGTGCAAGTACTTGGGCCTTGCTAGTAAGCAAGACAGACAAGTCATTGTGAACTTCTTCCATAAGGGGGTGGCTTACCACTCCCTGTTTTAGAGGAGGGAGCACTCCACTGTTTAGATCTCTGCATACCCTGAGACTTGTAGTCTTGGTGGTCTATTGCCCCTGGGTTAGAACCGAGAATGCCTGGGAGGGACTGGAAAGGACAAGTTATTAGAAGGCCAATGCCTATGGAACCTAGGTGGCTGCACCTGTAAGAAATCTTTAACAGTTTGCTTTAGCTTTTTCATTCCATCTTTTTAGAACTACTACTGCTTTTGCACAAAAACTTTCCTGGTTTAATGGAGCATCTAGTAATTTTGCGTTGACATGGTCTGGCAAGATTTGCTCCTTCAGCCAAGCATGCCTTCTCAGTACAGACCCAGTGAAAGCAGCCCTGCAAGATGATTCTAAGGCATCAAAACCACACTGCAAAGTATGTTTATTAACTTTGTTTTCAGAACGCAATAACTCTTGTAAATCTATTTTCTGTACAATCTGGAAGAAACATTTTTTGTTTAATTACTTCCATAATTTGCTGCTGGTACTTCAACATGTGAAACTGGCAATTCAAAGCCCTGATGGTAAGAATTGCAGAGGTATATACATTCTTATCCCATCTGTCTAAAGCTCTAGAACCCCTGTCAGAAGGGGTAGGGTTTTTGGCTGTAGTGGCCTTAATGCATTCAGGTCCCTGGGAAATAGTCTCTGGATCTGCAGTGGGATTTTTGAAGAAAAATCTGAGTCGGGTACTCTGTAGTACCAGTCAGGCTTTCTAGGAGCTGGTGGTAAAGTATCAGGAGTAAGACTGGATTCCATGAAGACATCTACAATGTCAAGGATGGGGGGGTATAGCTAGAGGCCTGTGTCTCTTTTTGGACTGAGGGTAGCCCTGGCATTCCCAATGGAAATGCTCTCAAAGTATGCAAGGTTTCACCAAATGAAAAGTCCTCTGGAGGGGAGGCAGAGGGAATGGAACCCTCGGCATCTGAATCCTCATAGGCAGATAAGGGAACGTCCTGGTAATCAGAGGAATCAGATTCATCAGAGTCATGGTCTGTAGAATCAGAAGGAAAATCAATTATTTGTCTTTTAGAGGGGGAAGACTGGCTTCCCCTAATTAAAGTTATAAAGTCTTCAGCCATTCTAAGCATTTGTTTCTGTGGCAAAGGGGCTTGAGTATGCGCTTTGGTAGTCTGTTTTCTAGGCATAATGTGAACTCTGGGCCAGAGAAACTCCATAGTTTTAGTCAAAAACTAAGCATTCGGTTTAATGCTGAAGGTCGGAATACACCCTCAGAAGCCGGTGCCTGCACAGCGGCTCTGGACCCATCCAAGGTACAGACATCCGGAGGTTCCATGGTCGAATAAGCATCTGGCAGCATACCGGACTCCAAATGGGTCTCAGCAAAAACCTGCAAACCTGTAGAAGCGGGTATCAGGGGCTGCAAAAGCACCTCACTGAGTGCCAGCAGATTGGCGACTAACTTAACAGAAGCATCATCAGCGGTTTTGGACCTATGCGGTCTGTGTCTGTCTTTATTCTTACGTTTTTTCGGAAGATTGGTAGTCAGATGGCTTATCAAAGCCATTTCGGAATACGGAGAACGAGTACGAAAGAATTTTGCGACAAAGACAGCTTAACGATGAATAGTTTGGGCGTTAAACAAGGCACAAAACCTACAGCGAGGAACATTGTGGTCTGGGCCTAAACAGATGACACAGTAAGAGTGAAATCTGAGGCATTTGCTTTCCACAAGCAAGACAATTTACTTTTTCTGACATCAGTTAGAGCAAGGAAAAAAGGATTCCAAACAGGGTACTTAGCTTTAGAAGACTTCAGGTTTGAAACACAAAAAACAAAAATTTCAGGAAGCGGCCAACCGGCACTTGCCAACTGCTTCTGCTTTGGGCTTCTATGTGGCAAGAACAGCTGATGTAATGGCATTGGCTGCATGTTTTATACCCATGGCGACCTGACGTCATGGAAGAGGCGACACAGAAATCCCAAGACTCAGGTATTCAGGCCAACTGAGGGCTACCTGCAGGCAGATAACCCAAGTGTGATGACTGCAACAGTGAAACACTAAGAACATCTGGTAATTGAATGGACTGGTTAATGTTACTCTCTCTGACTACTTCAAGCAGAAACAAAGGAGTTGGTTTGCACAGATACATTATTTTCCATAAGAATAGGGTAAGGAGGCCTAGCCGACAAGGTGTGAAGCTTAGAAATACTTTTTGCTGAAGTGATAGCTATTAAAGGGATTGCTCTCCAAGCAAGAACTTTCATATCACATCTGTCCGCTGGTTCAAGGGGTTGAGTTAACCACTGCAGAACCACTGTCCGATCCCAAGGAGGAGAGGGGATCCTTTACTGGAAGTCTAAGGAGAAAAATTCCCTCATGAAAGCTGTGCATAACCTGGAAGATGCCAGAAAGATTAGTTTCCAGCATGGAAGCTATTTATGGTCTCCAACTGAAGTTTAACAGTAGAAAAACTAGCCCCTTCCACAAAAGTACTGAGAAAAAGAAAAACAGCTGAAGTAGGTGCTGAAAGAATCAATATTCGCCTTGGAAACCCATACAGAGAATCTTTTCCATTTACTTCTGTAGACTTTCTTGGTGGAGGCTTTCTGGGGAGGTCAAGACAATGCCACAAAACTGGGGAAGCAAGCCTGGAATGCCTTACTATTACTGAAGTGGAGAAACCAGGCAGTCAGTTTGAGGGCATGGAGACTATGTTGTTGAATTCCTGATGAATGAGACAGGAGATCCTGAGCAGGCTCCAGTATCCATGCAGAACATTTTAAGTGAGACCAGAGGAAGAGGAACCATACCTGTTGAGGCCAGGAGGCAGCAATGAGAATGACTGAGCTCTTCAGCCTGCTTGCTTTCCACAGGAACTTTGGAATCAGAGGAAAAGGAGAGTAGGCAGAGAGAAGACCCAGGGGCCAATCATGAATCAGAGCATCCTTCAGTGACTCTCCCAGAGGGGAGATCACAACAAAGTACTTATTGGACTTCAGGTGCAAGGCAAACCGGTCACAAGATTGTTGGACCCCAGTGGATGAAGATCATTTTCATTAGTTTGACTGAGGGACCATTCGTGAGGAATCAGAATGGACCTGGTGAGTTGTCAGCACTTTGGTTTGCCCAGGTATGTGTTGCAATGAGAAAACGGTCTGAAGAGATCACCCATTCCCATATTCTGATGTCCTCTCTGCACGAGTAGGAACGGGTTCCTCCCTATCTGCTGATGTACCAGACCAATGACATGTTTGTGTGCATTGCAATGGTCCCTAGAGGAAAAGCATCCTGAAAGCTTTGCACTGTTAGGATTACTCATCTCTATGACACTGATATGCAGCTTGGTCTCTGATGGGGACCACACAAATTGGACCATCTTTCCCATTAAATACCCCTCACCCCAGTTGGGAAGTGTCCGTGGTTACTGTGGCAATTGAGAGAGGAAGGGAGAAAAGCCTGCCCAAAAACAGGTAGTCTGACCAGATCCACCAGCGAACAGGACATCTGCAGATTAGAGTCAGGTTTATGGTGAATGAGAGAGGCTGATAAAGTAGAGACCACTGCAATATGTCCATTGGAGAATTCGTATAAATCTTGTTAGAGAAGCTATAAGAATAGTAGCCGACATGGATCCAAGAACTTCAAGCACTAGTTTTCCTGGAGGGGACAGGTGTGGCAGTATGGCCTGAACCTGATTTCTCAATGATATATGATGAAGAGGTAATGATGCCACTTGAGTTATCATATTCAGTTGAGTTCCTATAAATTCCAAAGTCTGTACCAGAGTTGGGTTTGAATTGGCATGGCTTATTGAAATAACCAAGTAGTTGAAGATGCGAGTCAAATAATCCCTAGCTTGTAGAAGTTGATGGTTGGTTGGGGCAGTAAGAATCCAATTGTTGAGACAGGAAAACACCTGGCATCCTGAGTCTCAAGTCAGATGCCACTACTGCCAAGCATTTGGTGAACACCCTGGAGGCTGTGGTAAGGCCAAAAGACAGTTCTCGGAAATGGTAGTAGCTGGTTCCTTAGCCAAAACAGGTGTCTCCTGGAATGCTTGTCTACAATGATATGCCTGTACACTTCCCGTAAATCTATAGAACACAATCAAATCATTCTTGTGCAGAAGAGGCAGGATGGACTGAACCGTAACCATTAGGAACTTTGACTTCTTTACATACTGGTTCAAACTGCTTAGATCCAAAATTGGTCTCGGGTCCCCAGTTTTCTTTGGCACTAAAAGAAAAGTACAGTTGTGTACACTTACCATAAATGTAGCTGTTGAGTGTATTCACTGTTGCAGTCATCACCTGTGGGTTATCCCTGCTGTGGTAGCCCTCGGCCAGCCCGAATACCAGAGTCCATGTTTTTGTGCGCTGGCTGCTGTCGCCTGTAGTCTGGCGTCAAGTCATCAGTACTTTAAAGCATGGCAGCTGACATTATTACATCAGTTTTTCTTTCCCTAACCCATCAGAAGCACAAAGGGAGAGAGAGAAGTGGTCCTGGTGGCTAAGCGTCACCTTGGGAAGCATGTGTACCCCCCCCCCCCCCAGGGGAAGACGTTAAATGGGGGATGGAGGAAGGGAAACCAATACTGCAACAGTGAATACACTATCTATATTTGTTAGGTGTATACAACTGTAAACCAAAAAAGAAATGACAGCGAACCAGAAACTAGTAAACAATAAATTCACTGTGGAAGTCCAATGAAGTGTTCTCTCCCTTCATTGGACTTCCACAGTGAATTTATTGTACACAACTGTACTATGTTCTTCATGTTTCACTGTTGCAGTCATCACCTGTGGGAGGAGTCCCAAAGCTAAGGTAAAGGGAAGGATAGGTAGAGTCCTAGATATTGGTCAGGAGGCCCTGTAGAATTGCAGAGGCAAAACCTGGCCTAGACTTGGACAGGTAGGTGGTAATGCTTTGTAAAGGTATGGACAGAGGTCCAGGTGGCCGCTTCCAAGATGTCCCTAGTAGGTCCTCCTCTGAAAAAGGCAGTGGAGGTTGCCCTAGTGGAGTGGGTACGGATCTACTTAGGGATGAGTTTCCCATGTAGTCTGTAGAAAAAATGGATACATTGTGAAATCCACTTGGAAATGGTTTGTTTGGAGATGGGCTGCCCCTCTGCCCTTGGGGCTAAGCTTACAAGAAGGTGGTTAGTTTTTCTGAATGGCTTAGTGTGGTCCAGATAGTATCATAGTTGTCTGCAAGTCTAGAGTGTAAAATTCTTTTCCCCCTATTTTGAGGGTTGGGAAAGTAGGTGGGATGGTGTATGGCCTGGCTAAGGGTCACATCAGATACCATCTGGGCATAAAGGAGGGATTAGTCTTCAGGGAGACTGTCTGCATGTAAAACTATGAAAGGTGCAACAGCCATGTCACCCTGAAATTTTGTGGGCCTTCTGGCTGAGATGATAGCTAGTAGGAAGGCAATCTTCCAGGAGAGGCATTTCAATTCTGTTGAAGCAGCAGGTTCGAAAGGAGGTAAGGTTAGTTTCTCCAACACATAATTCAGGTCCCAGGGTGGAGGAGGTCTTCTGGGAGGCCTGATATTAGAAGCCCCTCTGAGGAAATGCATAATCAAAGGATGAGAGAAGAGGGGTGGGTCTAAATCATAATAGGGACACAGGTGGACAGTAGTCTCTCCTTTGGTAACTACATTGTCACAGTAGTCAAGAAATCCTATTATGTGGCGCAACTCATCACAAAAGAGTTCTCTAGGAAAAAGATCATTGTTCCTCTCTACTCATCCCTCATCAGAGCCATTATAGGAGTACAATGCCCCATTTGGCATGCATCTCACAAGACACCTACAATTGGAAAGGCCACAGAAATACCCAACTAAGAGGATTACAGGCCTCAAACAGATGCCATACGCAGTGCGTCTCAAAAAACTCCAGCTCTACTCCATTGCATATCGCCTACTCAGAGGCGATCTCTGCCTAACATACAAAGCTATGTCAAACCCAGAGCTAATCTCTCCAAACCAAACACTCTACGGACCTAAACCTTGTCACCACAATAAACAGAACATGCTGGAGGGATAGATTACTGTCCCAGAGACTTCCCATACTCTGGAACAAAACTACCCACATTCATGTCAAGCAAAGCTCATTGGCCCTCTAAGAAAATTCTTGATAACTGGATGGGAAATAGAAAATTCACCCTGGGGTTCACTTCTGCGGCACTGCTCGACAGGCACAGAAAAGTAATTTTCTTGGGTGGCAAAAGTCAGGAAACCTTTTTGGCTAGGCTTATATAGGCCCCAGGGCTGATAGCCTAGCACCTACCTATGAACTTATAATGGGCAGAGATGGCAGAGGCATGGATTTTAATAGAGATGGAGAAGCCACTATTGAGCAACTCTGCTAAGTAATCCAGGATGAGAGGGATGGAAGGTTGGGAGGTACTGCACACTTAATTGTTTCTAGGAGCAGAATCTTCTCCATTTTGCTGCATAAGACATTCTTGTGCTGGGCCTTCTGGCCTCTGTGATGATGTCCAGGACTGCTTTGTTTAACAGGGGCTTGCTAGATTTTAGTGTATAGTTTGAGAGTCTGTAGGTCTGGGTGCAGTACCTTTCCCCCTCCTGGGACAAGAGGTCTGACCCTAAGGGAAGCAGCTTCAGGGGCTGTAAAGTCAGACTGCATAGTAAGGGGTACCAATCCTGTCTGGGCCAATCTGGAATAAGGATGGCCTTTGGTCTCTCCTCTCTTATTCTGATCAGAACCACTGGAATAAGGGGCAGAGGAGGGTATGCGTACACAAAGAGGGAGCTCCAGGGGAAGGTCAAGGCATCCACCCTTCCATGCTAGGAGGGGATACTCCCTGGTACAAACTCTTGTGCAGCTGGTGGTTGAGGTGTGAGGCAAAGAGGTTCACCTCTGGGGTCCCCCACTCCTGGGTGATTTGCAGAAAGATTACTCTGTGGAGCTGCCATTCGTGGGGGTCCAATAAGTTTCTGCTTAGGTGGTCTGCCAGTGTGTTGTTGATCCCTGGTAAGTATTAGGCAATCAGGTGTAGCCCCATGTTGGTGGCTGTAAGCCAGAGATTCATGGCTAACCTGCACAGGGGGGTAAGATTAGGTGTCCCCCTGCTTGTTGATGCACCACATTACTGTGGTGTTGTCTTTTTTATAAGAAGGACCCCCTGGCCTGAGATGGGGTTGGAAGGAAATCAGAGCGTTTTGCACTGCCATCATTTCTTTCTGGACGATGTGCAAGTGAAGTTGCTGGGCATTATAAAGGTCTTGGGTACACCTGCCTGCTAGGTGAGCGCCCCAAGCTATGTCTGAGGAGTCGGTGGTGATGGTCTGGCTGGAAGGGTGAAGGATGAAGGGAAGACCCTTGTTCATGGCACAGACCCTGCCCATTGCAGAAATTCATCCCTTATGCAAGGGATCAGTGGGACAGTGGTCTCTAGGGACTGAGTGTGCTGACACCAACGGTTCTTTAAGTACCACTGAAGCTTTCCCATGTGAAGCCTGGTGAGAACGATGCAAGATGCCATGTATCCCAGGGCTTGCAGGAACTTCCTCAGTCAGCTGACTTCTGGAAGCCAGCTAGGTGAAGTGGAGTGGCAGGAAGCTCTGCTTTTCTGGGGATAGGAAGGCCATTAGGGTTGGTGTCTCTAGCACAGCTCCCAGGAAAACAATCTTCCTGGTGGGGTTTTGTTTTGATTTTTTCGCATTGATGGTGAACCCTAGGGAAGTTAGGAGTTTTCGAACAAAGATTCTGGAGCAACTTTTCTTTGCTGTTCGCCTGAAAGAGGCAGTCTTCCAGGCAAGTGTAAATCTATATATTTTTCTGTCTGCAGAATGCTATAGCCAGGGCCAAGCATGTGGTCAATACTCTGGGAACAGTAAATAAGCCAAGTGCAGTGCTGAGAACTGAAAGTGCTGATTGTCTGCTCTGAAGCGCAGGAATTTTCTACATGATTCCCTGATGGGGGTGTGGAGGTTAGGCATTTTTTAGGTCTAGTGTGACCAGATGGGTATTTTGTGAGAGCATAGGCAGGAGCTGCTGCAAGGTCAGTATTGTCAATCTGGGCACCACCAAGGAGGTGTGCAGTTTGGATATCCAGGATGGGGCGTCAAGTGCCCTCCTTTCTGGGAACAAGGAATAGTCTGGAGTAGAAACCTTTTCCTGATTGATCCGGAGGGACAGGTTCTACTGCCCCCTGGGATATTAGCATTTTTGCCTGTTTTAATGCCTCTTGTCCACTGGTTTGGGGGGAGGTCTGGGTACCCTCTTAGAATAGTGAGTTCACTGAAGGAGAATCTGTATCCCTGAAAAATTATTTTTAATACCCATTGGTCCTTGGTTATAGACACCCAATTGTCCTTTAAGAGGGTGAGCCTTCTTCCTAGTTTTAGAGGAGTGAAAGGAGGGTGGGGGGGGGGGGGTCACTGTGAGTGCTTACCAAAGAAGCTTGCCTTACAACTCCCTGCATTAGAGGCGGAAGTGGTCCATTGTTTGCTTCTTTGCTGGCCCTGGGATAGGGGCCTGGATGTCCTTATCCCTGTGGGGCTTACTTTGGCCCTGTCTACTGGGTGCAGAGAAGGCCCAGTGCTTAGAGGGGGAAGTTCCTTCTCAATCTGGGCGGTTGAACTTGAAAGAAATCTTTTACTGTTTGCATAGATTTGCTTCGTCTTCCATCTTTTTAAGCACCTCTTCTGCTTTTTCCCCAAACAGGCATTATTTATCTAGGGGTGCATCAATATGTTTAGACTTGACATGATCAGGGAGAGGTTGTTCCTTCAGCCATGCATGCCTTCTAACAGATCCTTTCACTGCCACCCTGCTAGAGGCTTCTAGGGTGTCATATCCACATTGTAATGATTGCTTGGCCACTTGACAAGCAGAGTGTAGTAATTCTGCCAGCTCCTTTGAGTTGGCACCACGAGGAGAGGTAGCAATCTTCTGTTCTAATTGTTCCAAAGTGTGTTGATATTTTAACATACAGAACTGACAACTGAGTGGTCTGATAGGTAAGGTTACAGAGGTGTATACTTTTTTTTACCCCATCTGTCCAGAACTCGAGTTTAAAAGAAAGAGGATTCTTGCTAGAACTAAAAATTGCCATGGATTAAAAGGACAATCATAAGGCCTATTTCAGCTATGTTAGGAACCTGGGTGGAAACTCCCAGATATGCTCAGAATTAGTCCAAAATGATACAAAAATCACTGAACCCACAGACATTGCCAACATACCGGCAGACAGGTTCAGTGCAAACTTCACCCCCCCCCCCCCTAAAGGAGAGATAACTATCCCAGCGGAGTGTAGCCTCCCAGACATCTCAAATGCGCAGGTGAAAGCTGCTCTCTCTAAAGCTAAAAACACAGCATCAATGGGACCGGCTGGTGTCCCCGGCTGTGTGCTACACGAGCTAAATGAGGAATTAAACCCGCACATAAGGCAGCTGTTTAATCTCAGCCTTACCACAGGAAACGTGCCCAAGGAGTGGCGTACGGCAACTGTGGTCCCACTCCACAAAGGCGGTGCCTCTACGGACCCTGGTAATTACCCCATAAGCTTAACAAATCTAGTCTGCAAAGCTATGGAGAGGATCATAATGGAGCTCATAAACAAAGATATAGGGGACTTGCAGACATTGGACCAGACCCAGTTTGGCTTCGTCAAGGGCAGATCATGCCTTTTGAACTTGGTCGACTTCTTCGAAACAGTCACCAAGGCCATTGATGAGGGAAAGGCAGTCCATACAGCCTACCTTGACCTTGCAAAGGCTTTCAACACAATACCCCACTCGGGTATTGTAGAAAAACTTACCAGCTTAAATGTAAACCCATATGTCACAAGATGGGTTGCAAACTGGCTTAAGGACAGAACCCACAGGGTTAGAGTTGCTGGCGCTGTGTCAGACTCCAAGCCGGTCACAAATGGTGTCCCACAGGGCTTGGTCCTTGGCCCCCTATTGTTCGGCATCTACTCAGAAGTACAGGCCAACATGGGAGGACTTTGGCTGACAAAATTTGCAGACAACTGCAAACTGGGCGCCATAGTGGAAAGTGCATCGGACACGGATATCCATCAGAAGGGACTCACAGAAACAGATAGCTGGTGCCAGAGCCATGGCCTGAAGTTAAACGCCAAAAAATGTATAGTCATACCCTTCGGTAAAACAAGGTAACCCCAAGCTACCATATAGGTGGCAATCCACTAAGCACAGAAGAGGTTATCAGGGACCTGGGGACCCAGGTTGACAGTGGCCTTTCTTTTGACACTCACATTGCTAAAGTGGTTAGAAAGACCTTCTACATTGCCCACCTGATCATGAAGGGATTCACATCCAGATCTAGTGAGGTCATTGTTCTCCTGTACTCTTCACTTATCAGACCAATGATAGAGTACAATGCCCCATTCGGGATGCATCTCACCCGACATCTGCAGCAATTGGAGAGACCCCAAAAGTTCCTCACCAAAAGGATAAAGGGACTCCAAAATCTGCCATATGCTGCCAGATTGAAGAAACTCCAGCTCTATTCAGTCGTATACCGTCTGCTCAGAGGTGACATGTGCCTGACATACAAGGCCATGTCCAACCCGGAATTAATGGACATGCTCCACCTCAAAAAATCCAAATCCACCAAAACCACTAGAGCAAGCGACTTAAACATTAGCACGGATATAAATAGGACGTGCTGGAGGGATAGATTTATCACTCAGACTCCCTATGCTGTGGAATAAAATCCCGGTCCATGTGAGGCAGAGCACCTCGCTGGCTCTGTTCAAGAGAAATCTTGACCTGTGGATGGGAGAGCGTAGGTTTTCCCCGGGAATCATCTCTGTGTCACTGCTGGACAGAGGCACAACAAACTAATGGGTACAGTATTTTTTCATATAAGGGGTGGCGTAAGCCACAGAACTTTGGGCTAGGCTTATAAATGCCTTAGGGCAGATAGCCTAGTATAAACATATGAACTACTCTTAGCTCCTCTGGGTCCCTGTGTAATGACCTCAGGAGCTGCAGCAGTATTCCTGTACAGGTATATGTGAGAATCCAATACTCTCTAGTATTGGTCAGGTTTAGCTGGAGCAGGAGGCAGGGCATCAGGGGCTAAACTGGATTCAAGGAAAACATCACCCACCACTAGTATTATAGGTGGGATGGCCAAGGGTCTGTGCTGGGGCAGGTCCAGAAACTCTCCAAGTAGTTTCTTTGACTGAAGGTAGTCCCATGATTCCCAATGAAAATGTTCCCTGAGGGAGTGAAGGGTTTCCCCGAAGGAAAAGTCCTCTGGAGGGGAGGCAGAGGGGATGGATTCCTCTGCATCTGAATCCTCAAACAGTTGAGAGCTGCTGGTCTATTCAAAGGCAGAATAATCCGATTCCTCAGACTCTGTCTGAATTTCTGGAGAAGGAAGCCTTTTCCTTGTTGTACTGTCCCCCCTCCCAGAGTACCTCGGATAAGTGAGACGAGATCCTCCGCCATTTTAAGCATTTGAGCTGGGGGTGGGGGAGCAGTAACAAGATCGTGGCCAAAGGCTCGGAAGACTAAGTGGATTTCTGCGGCATACCGGACTCTGAAAGGGTCTTGGCAGAGGCCTGCATAGAAAGAGAGTCGAGCATCAGGAGCTGCGAAAGTGCCTCACTGAACTCTGGAGAGCTCACGACTTGCTTAGCGGTAGCATCGTCAGAAGACTTGGCCTTGTGTGGCCTGTCTCTGTCTTTACTTTTTTCGAAATGTTGGCAGCTTGTTGGCAGACAGATGCCATATCGGAATTAGAGGACAGAATACGAAAATAATTGTCTATAAAAAGAGCTCTACGGTGAATAGTTCTCGCATTAGAGGGGGCACAGAACCAGCAACGAGAGATGTCATTGTCTAGGCCTAAACAAGTGATGCAGTAAGAATGAAAGTCTCTGTGTGGGATCTGCTTTCCACAGGCGAGACAATGTTAACTTTTTCGGACATCAGTTAGAGCAAGAAAAAAAAAAGGGGTCCCCAAAGGGGTATTAGCTTTAGACGTTTTATGCTGAAATTTGACTTCTGGTAATGACCAACCGGCACTCGTGTGAACTGCTGCTGCTACAGGCTCCACGGCAAGAAAGACTGATGTAATAATGTCGGCTGCCATGTGTTATAGTACTAACGACCTGACGTCAGACTACAGGTGACAGCACCTGGCGCACAAACACTGATTCTGGTATTCAGGCCGGCCAAGGGCTACAACAGCAGTGATAACCCACAGGTGATGACTGCAACAGTGAAACACGAAGATCATCAGGAGTAAGTTCTGAATCCCATCTGCTCAGGAGGGACCTTCTGGATTTTTTTTTTTTTTTTTGTGGGAGCTTGAGAATTTCTTGAGCTGCATATTCCCTCCGACTGGGTGGAAAGCCCAGGAATTGGTTTATTTGAACAGAAGGTAGGAGAAAAAAAATATGCAGTAACCTCTAGTTATGATTCTTGGCATCCATGCATTTTTTGTAACATTTGTTCAGGTGCGAAGAAAAATGACCAAATGCCTTCACAGATGGACAGTCAGGCAATGCTTCAGAAGTGTTGATAGAGCCCATCAGAAAAGGAGTCTCTGAAGTCCTGGCTTTGCTGACACCCTGCTATCAGGGTGACATCTGCCACTGAAACCTCCTCCTCAGTCTCTGGAGGAAGTATCCTAGCTCTACAAATTGTAGCATGCTACAGGCCACCCTCTCAAACTCAGGAACCCCACACAGCCTTCCTGAAGACACTGGAGGGTATAAATGTATCTCCAAACACCATCATATTGGGTGACTTCAACTACCCGAATATAGACTGGGAACATTACTCAAGCCCTAACTTTCTAGCCCAACGGTTCCTGGAGTTCATAAATTCAAATGCCATGGAACAGCTAGTCACTGTTCCCACGAGAGGAGAAAATATACTAGATCTCATTGTCACAAACATGGGGACAAAATGCTCCACACGAAGTATATCCCTCATTGGTGAGATCTGATCATAAACTAATCTCACTGGAAATCCACATCCCGACCCCACCCCAAACAAAAAAGACCATAGTGAAGAACTTCTCTAAAGCAAACTTTCACACTACTCAAGACTGGTGTGGTATCCTTCAAGGCCCCTGAGCCAGAGGAAACCACAACCCAAGCTGCGGAAGCCCTTACAAATGCCTTCTATGAACACCTCCAGGACTGCATGGATCAGGCAATCCCAAATAAAACCAAGACTCTTTCCACAAAGGGCAAACGTCCAGTCTGGTGGACCCCAGCCATTAACAAACTTTACAATAAGAGGAGAAAGCTATTACATGATAGAACAAAATCCATAAAAGGGAAGTCACCCCTGATCATTATTAGTAAAAAAATACGAGCACTCAAAATCAACTAAGGTCAATTTTGAGAGAAAAATTGCCATGGATTCAAAGGACAATCATAAGGCCTTTTTCAGCTATGTTAGGAACCTGGGTGGAAACTCCCAGACATGCTCAGAATTAGTCCAAAATGATACAAAAATCACTGAACCCATAGACATTGCCAACATACTGGCAGACAGGTTCAGTGCAAACTTCACCCCCCTCTCCCCCCTAAAGGAGAGATAACTATCCCAGCCGAGTGTAGCCTCCTGGACATCTCAAATGCGCAGGTGAAAGCTGCTCTCTCTAAAGCTAAAAACACAGCATCAATGGGACCGGATGGTGTCCCCGGCTGTGTGCTACACGAGCTAAATGAGGAATTAACCCCGCACATAAGGCAGCTGTTTAATCTCAGCCTTACCACAGGATACGTGCCCAAGGAGTGGCGTACGGCAACTGTGGTCCCACTCCACAAAGGCGGCGCCTCTACGGACCCTGGTAATTACCGCCCCATAAGCTTAACAAGTCTAGTCTGCAAAGCTATGGAGAGGATCATAATGGAGCTCATAAACAAACAAAGATATAGGGGGACTTGCAGACATTGGACCCGACCCAGTCTGGCTTTGTCAAGGGAAGATCATGCCTTTTGAACTTGGTCGACTTCTTCGAAACAGTCACCAAGGCCATTGATGAGGGAAAGGCAGTCCATACAGCCTACCTTGACCTTGCAAAGGCTTTCGACACAATACCCCACTCGGGTATTGTAGAAAAACTTACCAGCTTAAATGTAAACCCATATGTCACAAGATGGGTTGCAAACTGGCTTAAGGACAGAACCCACAGGGTTAGAGTTGCTGGCGCTGTGTCAGACTCCAAGCCGGTCACAAGTGGTGTCCCACAGGGCTCGGTCCTTGGCCCCTATTGTTTGGCATCTACTTCTCAGAAGTACAGGCCAGCATGGGAGGACTTTGGCTGACAAAGTTTGCAGGCGACTGCAAACTGGGCCATAGTGGAAAGTGCATCGGACACGGATATCCTTCAGAAGGGACTCACGGAAACAGATAGCTAGTGCCAGAGCCATGGCCTGAAGTTAAACGCCAAAAAATGTATAGTCATACCCTTCGGGAAAAACAAGGTAACCCCAAGCTACCATATAGGTGGCAATCCACTAAGCACAGAAGAGGTTATCAGGGACCTGGGGACCCAGGTTGACAGTGGCCTTTCTTTTGACACTCACATTGCTAAAGTGGTTAGAAAGACCTTCTACATTGCCCACCTGATCATGAAGGGATTCACATCCAGATCTAGAGAGGTCATTGTTCCCCTGTACTCTTCACTTATCAGACCAATGATCGAGTACAATGCCCCATTCGTGATGTATCTCACCCGACATCTGCAGCAATTGGAGAGACCCCAAAAGTTCCTCACCAAAAGGATAAAGGGACTCCAAAATCTGTCATATGCTGCCAGATTGAAGAAACTCCAGCTCTATTCAGTCGCATACCGTCTGCTCAGAGGTGACATGTGCCTGACATACAAGGCCATGCCCAACCCGGAATTAATGGACATGCTCCACCTCAAAAAATCCAAATCCACCAAAACCACTAGAGCAAGCAACTTAAACCTTAGCACGGATATAAATAGGACGTGCTGGAGGGATAGATTTATCACTCAGAGACTCCCTATGCTGTGGAATAAAATCCCGGTCCATGTGAGGCAGAGCACCTCGCTGACTCTGTTCAAGAGAAATCTAGACCTGTGGATGGGAGATCGTAGGTTTACCCCGGGAATCTTCTCTGTCTCACTGCTGGACAGAGGCACAACAAACTAATGGGCACAGTATTTTTTCATATAAGGGGTGGCGTAAGCCACAAAAATTTGGGCTAGGCTTATAAATGCCTTAGGGCAGATAGCCTAGTATAAACCTATGAACCTATGAGAGTCCTGAAAAGGTCCCAGAGATTTATAAAACCACATTTTACCACCTCGCTGACTACTAGAGAATTTATGTTGAGGGATAGAAAACAATTTAAACAGCAGACAGAATCATTCTCTCCTGGTCGCCACAGTTGAGCGCATCTTTCACTGATGGCCCAAACAAGGAGCCAAATGGGGCATTTACAAATGATGCCCTGAAGGGTTCCACGAAGTCACATAGCCTCATCCAGGCACGTCTCCTAATGGCTACACCTGAACCAGCTGCTCGTGAGGCACCCTCCTCTTTATGGGAAATAATCTTCATTGATGCACTGGCAATGGACGAGAGTGGCCAGTTAAGGAGAAACCTTCTTGAGATCCTCCACAGACATGGACAGTTTGAAGGCTCCTTGATCAAATCCCTCTGCAAGTGAAAATGTGCCAGACAGGTCAACAGAGTGAATGCAGCAGAGGCATACACAGGCTTTCCAAATTTGTCAATCGCTCGGGTCTCCCTGTTCTGTGGACGGACAGAGGAGCTTAGTTTAAACAGCTCCTCCTCAGTAGCTGCCACCATAACTACGGCATCTGAGATTCCCTTGTTCCAGTGAGGTCTGTCTGAAGGAGGAACTAAGAACTTATTCAGGTGTTTGGGGATAGGCTCAACTGTGTCTGGTTCTTTCCAAGCCCGGCGGGAACACAGATCAATATGTTTACCCGCCAAGACATACATGGGGAACATGTATGGAGGCTTACTGGAGCTGGCTGACCTTGAGGAGCAGAAATGACAGGCTCAGAGTTCAGACCTGATAAGGGACGAGGGGTAGGATCCAAATTTTGAGAAGACAGCTCTCTATACAAGGAGAAAGCCTTTTCTACAACATGAATGGCTGATGGACCCAGGGACCCCCTTTCCCCCTAGAGCAGAAGCAGCTGAGGGTGGGAGGTTGGGGCCAATCCCACAACAGAGTTGTCCAGAGAAAGCACTGACGGGAAGGGTCAGAATTGACAAACTAGGAGCCAAACCCAACCCCTTAAACCTGAAGCTGACCCCTCAAGTCCAAGGGGTTGGGTTTCACTCCTACTCTAATTCCATCCTTTCTCATCTGTGCCAAACCCAACCCCTTGCACCTGAAATCAAACCCACCCCTTGCACCTGAAATCAAACCCAACCCCTTGGACCTGAAATCAAACCCAACCCCTTGGACCTGAAGCTGACCCCTCAGATAAAAGACCCACTCAGAAGGTATTGGAGCAGGGATGGTCAGGGACACTGGAGTCAAGGAAAGGAGCTTCCTTGGATCAGATACTGAATCTCGCAGGGATTTTGGATCCTTGGGACTCCAAAACCATAAGCCAGATCAGAGGAGACCATACAGGCTGGGCAGTTGCACTCATGGATCCAAGAGGGGACTGAATTGCCAGGACCCTTATCTGGATTGAAGACCTCAGAAATCTCCGCATCACCCTGTCCACATCTACCTCTGTCAAGCTCCTAGAAGATCAGGATGTCATGAAAACAGGCTTAGAATGCTTTCTTGGGGTTTGAAATAAAGCTAGTTACTCTGGCTCTGCCCTTGAATTATCAGACTCCATGACTAACACCCAGCTGTCAGATCCAAGGGACTGAGATCAGAGTAGGAGGTTGATGGTAATGATAATGACTCCTTGTCAGATCCAATGAGATCTGTGGATCCGAAAAAGGTGCAATCATCTTTGGATCTGAAGCGGTCAAATCCAAAGTCTTCCTATGCTTTCCAGCAGGCTCCAACAAGGCCCTCAGCGACTTCTGGAGGGCTAGTTTCTCGGAGTCTAAGGAAACTTGATGGGGTTGAGCTCCAGGAGAGAAAGAAACCGCTGGAAGTAAGCCATTAAATATTAATTTGTTGCTCTGGTCAGACAGGGCCTTTGATTTATACATTGTTATTCGGTTCCTGCCTTATACAAGTGGTACATTTTGAATTATTTTCTGCTTAAACTGAGAGTTGGCCTGCTAAGATGTGCATGAAATTAAATCAAATGGACATAAGTGAATTTAAGTACATCTTTATCTGCACTTTTTTCAAATACAGCATTTAAATTGATTTATTTGTGTTGCATTGAATACTATCTAGCTGGAAGTTGTGGCTCTGATTTTTTTAGTTAGTTCCTCACCCACCCTCCCTGCTTTTGTTCTGGTGTTAATCTTAGTGGCTTTGAAACTGCCCGCCCCTTTTGTAAATTTGTATTTGGATACTCCTCTTGGGCCCATCTCATTTGCTTGCTCAAGAAAAAAAAATGTGAACTTTTTTCATCTGCTTTTACTGTACGTGTTTCTTCCTACTTTATTTTGCTTTTGCATCATCTTAAAAGTACTCAATTGTATTTATTACTTTTTGGCGTAGCTATCATTCTAAGCCTTTTTGGTTTAAGCACTTGGGCTTCAGGCCAGTTATTTTACATTAAGAAGGTTCGTTGGTCTGCACTCTCGAGGGAGGAGAGGCTGGACTCTGCCCTTCTGAGCTGGGAATTTCTGGTTAAAGGCTTACAGTCCGCCTGCATATTTGAAATGTTTCTTACTGAAATTGGTGCGCCTTGTTTGCTGTAGTATTGACTAGATACAGGCCTGCTGAAACTAGCTTTGTTTGTATAACTTGAGCACTAATACAGGCCTTTTTGGAGAAGGTTTCCCTGCACCCCCAGTGGCAGGAGTGTGCAGTTAGAACTTGTCTGATTGAAGACTACAGGAACAGGGCTTAGTTTTGAGATTTTTTTTACTGGTTAATTGGATAATTTGTTTAAAAGCCTTTTCTGATTGCTTGTAGTCATCTAAAGCTGTTTTAAGTGTATTTTTACTGTTTTTGCCTTATCCTTTCAAAAAAAAATCCTCATTTCCCACCTTTCTAAGCTAGTATAGTCCAGTTTTCAGGCTAGTGCTGAATTCAGGGCTGTTAAGATTTTCTGAGTTGCCCATACCTTACTTGGATAGAGGGAGGTTTCTCTGTTCACTTGTGAGAGGGGGATCTTTGAGCAGCCATCTGCCCCTGGAGGAGTGGTTCCAGCCCAGATGTTAGTAGTTTGTGGTCCATTTTGGACTAATTTCACTTTAATTTCCCTGCTATAAAAAACACATTTGCACGGTTTTGCACGTCCAGGCAACACTGGTTAGCTATGGCTGTATTTATCCCGGCTCCACCAAGTCTCCTCTTCAATTTTTCCCTTGAAAGTAGTCTAACTCTCAACCGAAGCACTTAAAAAGCATCCTACAGTCCAGCACTTGCTCAGACCTAATAGCAAGCACTAATATACCCAGACACTTGATTGCCCAGCAGGGCAAGGCTCATTATTCACCCCTCACCAACCAAGCAACAAAGCAGCTCATTCTACTACTCAGACATGACCAAAGGGCAATTTCAGGTATACTTCTCCAGTCCAGCTGGTGAACCTGGGTATCCTGAGGCAATGTTACAAATGCCTCATGTACACAGACAACCCTCTCCTACCACAAAAGAAACATATGCAAGATGCAATTATATAGCTAAATTGGAGGCTAAGCTCTCTCCACCCAACACTGGAACAAGTAGTCATGAGGTGAAGGTTAACACTTGCACCACACATCCAGCCACACAGACATACTAAAACAGCACTGGCATAAAATACACAAATACACAAAATCATACTCGAAAGCTCTAAATAAATAAAAAACCTGCAAAAGCATCACAGACCTTCAAAGCAGACACCCAAAAAACCTGCACCTCCCGTCACAAATCAGACAACACACAAAGCACAAAATCAGTACGCCTCAACCACAGCCCTGAAGGAGAAATAACATACCCAACAAACTAGTAATAGGCGACTCTATAGTCGGGCACACTAACGTCTCACTCACTAGGCTGGACAAGGAGAAGGTTACTGTTAAGCTGCCTGCCAGGAGTTGGAATCCGCCACATAACACAAGCACTCAGGTCACTCCAGAACAAGTACAAATATGACTCTGTCATTGTTCATGTTGGTGTGAATGACCTGAGACGTACCTCCCTGGACTACATGAAGAGACATGGAACAGCTCTCTGATCATGTAGCCCAGGCGAATATGATCCTGACCCTGAGTAGCATCCTGACCTCACCAAGAACGATACCACAGTATAAAGAAAAAAATGATAAATTTCAACAATTGGCTAAGCTCTGGAGTCAAAGGGGATCCAGTGTCTGTCAGCCTGGGACGACATGCTCGACAGGCCTCGTTGCTTCACAAGAGACAGCTTGCACCAGTCAACCCTAGGCCTTCGAATACTGGCCAAAGCTCTTGCTGCCCCCACAGTACCTTTTTTAGGCAAGGCTCAAAAGTCAAACCTACCTCCGTAAACACAAAAAGAAAATGAGGGGTTTGCTACTCAACGCCAGGAGTATAAATCTCAAAATGCATGCGTTCGAAGCACTCCTCAGTATGGAGAACGTAGACATCTGTGCAGTAACTGAAACCTGGTTCAAGGCTCCACAGAGCACTCCAGCACTACCGGGCTACAACTCATACCACACATTTTGGCCACAGAACATGGACCGAAACACAAAAGGAGGGGGTGTATCCATATTCATCAAGGATACCTACACCTCCAGGTTAGTGGCACCACATGATAACTCAGAGATCATCCATGTGCAACTAGCATCAGGCAAATCTGCATGCAAATTGTGGCCTGCTACAGATCACCCTCCATGACCCAGGACCACCAGTCCGCCTTTCTGGAGACACTGGAAAACATCAAGGTCCTACCAAACACCCTGATATTGGGCGATTTCAATCACTCTACTGTTAACTGGGAAAACTACTCAAGTACAAACTCCCAGGTCCAGCGCTTCCTGGAATTTATCAACTCAAATGCCCTGGATCAGCTGGTAAACTCCCCTACCAGAGGTGAAAACATATTGGACCTGGTCATCACCAACATGGGCGACAGGTGTTCCACACCAGAGGTCAACCCGTCACTGGTTAGATCAGACCATAAACACTGGATGTCCACACCCCCCACCACCCTCAAGTAAGGAAACCACAGTAAAAAACTTTTCTAAAGCAAACTTCACCTCACTTAAGACAGAGGTGGTAAGTTTCACAGCTCCCACACTAAAGGATAATGCTGCCCAAGATGCAGAAACCTTTACAAATGCACTCTGAGCACCTACAAGGATGCATGGATCGTGCCATCCCTAGCAAAACCAAGACTCACTCCCCTAACAGAAGGAAGGCAGTTTGGTGAACCCTTGTCAAACAGACTATACAATAGCAGGAGGAAACTAGTTCAGAAAAAAAGCAAATTCCAAGATGGAAAGACATCCCTGATCAGTATCAGTAAGAAACTGAAGTCCCTCAAAATCCTCCAAGGCTAACTTCAAAAGAAAAATAGCCAAAGATTCGAAAGATAACCACAAAGCCTTTTTTAGCTATGTCAATAATCTAAGTGGCAACTCGCAGATATGCTCTGAGCTAGTACAAAATAGCACAAAATATACTGAACCCACTGATATTGCCAACATCCTGGCAGATAGATTCAGCGCAAACTTCACCCCCAAAAGGGCCCACAACAATACCGGAAAAGTGTAGTGTCCCGGAAATCAGACAGGTGAAAACAGCCCTTTCAAAACCCAAAAGCGCAGCGTCAATGGGGCCAGATGGTGTCCCAGGCTGAGTCTTGCATGCAATATAGAACAAACTAACTCCCCACCTAAACACACTGTTCAACCTCAGCCTCTCCACAGGCTACGTGCCCATAGAACGGCGCACAGCAACAGTTATTACGCTTCACAAAGGAGGGGCTACAACTGACCCTGGTAACTATCGCCCCATAAGCCTGACTAGCCTGGTCTGCAAGACTATGGAGCTCATCATCATGGAACTCATTAACAAAGACATTGGGAACCTCCAAACACTTGACCCGACCCAGTTCGGCTTTAAGGGCAGATCATGCCTACTAAACCTTGACTTCAAGACAGTCACCAAGGCCATAGATGAGGGGAAGGTAGTTCATACAGCCTACCTTGACCTCGCCAAGGCTTTTGACACCATTCCCCACTCGGGAATTATAGAAAAATTCACCAGCCTGAACATAAACCCCTACGTCACAAGATGGGTTGCCAACTGGCTTACAGACAGAACGCACACGGAAAGAATAGCGGGATCCAGGTTCGACTCTCAACCAGTCACAAGTGGTGTCCCACAAGGCTCGGTCCTGGGACCCCTACTGTTCGGCATATACTTCTCAGAAGTACAGGCAAACACAGGAGGACTATGGCTAACCAAATTCGCCGATGACTGCAAACTGGGAGCCATAATTGACTCACCAGCTGCCACACGCATTCTCCAAAAGGGCCTTACTGAGACAGATACCTGGTGTCAAAGTCATGGTCTCAAGCTAAATGCCAAAAAATGCATAGTCATCCCATTTGGGAAAAACAAAACACCCATGAATTACCACATAGGTGGCAGCTCCCTTAATACAGAAAAGGTAATAAGAGATCTGGGGACCCAAGTATATTGAAATCTCTCCTTTGACAATCATATTGCAAAGTAGTTAGGAAATCCTTCTATGTAGCCCATCTAATTACTAAAGGGTTCGCATCTAGAAATAGAGAGGTTATAGTGCCCCTCTAAATGTCACTCATCAGACCCATCAGAGTACAATGCCCAGTTTGGGATGTACCTCACAAAACACTTCCAACAGCTGGAAAGACCACAAAAGTACCTCACCAAGAGGATTACTGGTCTCAAACATACGTCTTATGCAGCCTGACTGGAAAAACTCCAGCTGTACTCAGTGGCATATCGCTTACTCTGAGGTGATCTCTGTCTGCCTTACAAAGCCATTTCCAACTCAGAACGAATGGACATGCTCCACTTAAAGAAATCCAAGTCACTGCGAGCCACTCTCTAGTGAGCTAAACTTCGCCACAACAATAAACAGAACATGCTGGAGGGATAGATTCCTGTCAGACTCCCCATGCTTTGGAACAAAATTCCTAACTACATTAGGCAGAGCCCCTCACTAACACTCAAGAGAAACCTTGAGTGGATGGGTAACAGAAAATACACCCCTGGGATCACTTCATTGGCTCTTCTTGACAGAGGCTCAGTTAATCAATGGGGCGGCGAAAGTTGACACTCTGGCTAGGCTTATAAATGCCCTCAGGCAGATAGCCTAGTACATACCTATGAACCTATATGTCGCAGGCTGACTTGATGTTCAGGCCTCAAGGCAGTAAACGCACTTGTGAGCATCAGAACTGGGGATCTTATGAAGACAAAGTGCATTTATTTAAAATCCGTGGGCTTTCAGACATTTCTACAATACAAAACCTTAAGATTAAGAGCGTACAAGCTACACATTCTGGCTACACTACACCCTTACACTAAGCCATACCAAAAGGTACATTTAGCACTCTACATGCACAAAAAAGTTTTTTTTTTGTTTAAGTATCACTAATGTGAAATGTGACGGATATAGAGGAAGCGTCAAGATAAAAGAAAAAGGTAGGAAGATAGAAAAACACACCCTAATGCCAGCAGACACCTAAATCCTGCTTTCGTTCTCTCCTCCTTCCTCTAATTACAACTACAATATTTAAATAATAGAAAACCGAAAAAAAAGCTAATGAGACAGAAAAATAAACTCACTGCTTGAGATTCAATCAGTGTCTTGACACAAAGGCAGCAAATGAGATATGAGGAGTTGGGATGGGAAATGTTAAACCTGGTTGATTTCTTTGATTAAGTCACCAAGGCCATTGACTAGGGGAAGGTGGTCCACACAGCCTACCTGGACCTCGCAAAAGCCTTCGAGACTATACCCCACTCGGGCATTATAGATAAGCTCACCAGCTTAAATATAAACCCCTATGTCACTAGATGGATTGCAAACTGGCTCAAGGACAGAACCCACATGGTTAGAATTGCTGGAGCCATGTCAGACTCCAAACCAGTTACAAGTGGTATCCCACAAGGCTCAGTCCTGGGACCTCTCTTGTTCGGTATATATTTCTCGGAGGTACAGGCGAACACGGAAGGACTGTGGCTGACCAAGTTCGCAGATGACTGCAAACTGGGCGCCATAATAGACTCTCCAGCCGACACAAGCTACCTCCAAAAGGGCGTCATAGAAACAGACAACTGGTGCCAGAGCCATGGCCTCAAGCTAAATGCCAAAAAGTGTATAGTCATCCCCTTTGGCAAAAACAAAGTGCCCACAAATTACCACATAGGTGGTAATCCATTAAGTACAGAAGTAATTAGGGACCTGGGGACCCAAGTTGATAGCAATCTCTCATTTGACAACCACGCGGCCAAAGTGGTTAGAAAAACATTTTATATAGCCCACCTAATCATGAAGGGATTCACATCTAGATCAGGGGAGGTCATCGTGCCTCTTTACTCATCCCTCATCAGGCCCATAATTGAGTACAATGCCCCTTTTGGGATGTACCTTACCAGACACCTGCAGCAACTGGAAAGACCCCAAAAGTACCTCACCAAGACGATCAAAGGGCTCAAACAGATGCCATATGCTGCCCGGTTAAAGAAACTCCAGCTCTACTCAGTGGCATACCGCCTGTTCAGTGGCGATCTGTGCCTGACGTATAAAGCCATGTCCAACCCAGAATTAATGGACATGCTGCACCTCAGAAAATCCAAATCCCATCGAGCTACGTGCTTGAGAGACTTGAACCTCAGCACTGAAATAAACAGGACATGCTGGAGGGACAGATTCATAACCCAGAGGCTCCCTTCACTCTGGAATAAAATCCCAGTCCAGGTTAGGCAGAGTCCCTCATTGACTCTCTTCAAGAGGAATCTTGATTAGTGGATGGGAGATCGTAGGTTTACCCCATGTATCACTTCGGTGTCACTGTTAGACAGAGGCACAGTATACTAACCTCGAAAAAGGGCATAGCAAAATAAATTTAAAATGGGTGGCGAAAGCCAAACACATTCTGGCTAGGCTTATAAATGCCCTAGGGCAGATAGCCTAGTATGAACCTATAAGAGCATTATGGCAGTGTGAGGGACTCGAGATTTGGATCTGAATTCTTGTATATGCGGCCAAATTAAATTAAGAGGATCAGATCCTACACCCATTCTTGACAAAGTATGTAAAGGACATCAGATTAAGAATTTTCAAAGCCACCACACTTTTTCCATCCTCTCCATACAAAGTTTAGACCTCAGAACCAAAATGTTTCAGGACAAAGGAAGAAGAAATTAAAATTATCACCATAGCGTTCCATCTGTATTGCTGATTTTTTCATCTCTCCTCACATATGGGTTTGGATCTGATCGATCAGATCCGAACAGGCAGATACGAAGCTTGAGCAACCAAAAAAGCTCTTGGATACCTCTCCTTTCCCACAATACATCTCTCCCTGTCACCTCAGATCCTGTTTGGTATAATTAACATAAAAAACACAAAGAAAACTTGCGTCTGAAATTTTTTTTTTAAGAGACCACTTCAGGAGTATTAGAGAAAACATCCTGAAATTTTGCCTCCTGTTCAACCAGAAAAAAACAGTCAGGGGGCTTGAGGGAGGGGATGTGAGGACAGATGAAAAAAATCGATAATACAGATGGAAATTTATGGCGAGTACTTCGCTTCTTTAATATTGCCAATTTTTCATCTCACATATGGGACAGAGCCTCCAGTTTCCTTTATCCCAAGCAGACTTATGGAAGGATCTTCCTCAGAACCACTGAACCAAAGGAGGCACTTCCCCTTGAGACCAAATCCAACTTGTAATGAGTGATAAAAGGTATGACTACTGGCCATTGTGGCCGTTGCACAATCTTGTCCATGGAGACATTCGTCTGAAAGACTGTAGATGTGGCCGTGGCCCTGGTTGAGTGAGCTCGAACAGGGCTGGAAAGATTTATACTTTTTGTGGTGTAAATAAAAAATCCAATCAGAAAGCCATTTTATACGGTAACCTTGGATACTGGTAGACCTTTCCTAGGGTCTACAAAGGCAATAAACAACAGAGTTGCTTTCGGAAACTCTTTAGCTTTATGCAAATAGAAACTTAACAGTATCAACAATCCAGCAAATGCAAAACATATTCACCTTTGTTGCTGGTTAGGAAAGAAAACAGGCAAATGTATGGCCTGATGTTTATGAGACAACTTTGGGAAGAAAAGAGGGATGGCAGCAGACAAACTATCTTTATGAAAAAAAAAAAACTATGGAGACTGGAAAGATAAGAGTCTGAATTTCTGACAATCATCTTGAATATGCAAGAGCCACTAGAAAAATAATTTTCCAATTGAGAAATAATATCACAAGTCACTGCAGGTTCAAATGGGGGCTGAACAATTAAACATAGTACCAAATTATGGTCCCATGGGGGAAAAGAATCCTTGTGAGGAAGCCTTAAGAGTCCATTTTAAGAAGGCTTTGCATAGTTTGTGGGAAATTAGATACGTTTATCCTCTCAATATGATAACCTGAAATGGCTGCTAATTGTACTTCAACTGTAGATGCAGCTGCTCTATTAAAATGTTGGGCTAGGAATTCTAGGACAGAGTGAAGAGTGCTGTAAGGGGAGCTACACTGTGCTGTTGAGCCCAAATTACAAACCACTTCCATTTACTCCTATAAACTTTTTGAGTGGATGACTTATGAGATGACATCGATGTATGATATACTGGAGAGGAAAGCATGGGTTGTCTGGCAATCAACGGAGTGAGAGGAACCAAGCCATAACCTTGAGGTTGCGAAGGCTGGGATGAGTCATTCCTGTTGGCTGTGACAGCAGTCTGGAATTGATTCCAGGATCCAGGATTCCTTCTGTACACGAGACCAGATAAGGGAAATCAGATTTGCTGAGACCAATATGAAGCAGTTAGGATTATTGTGCTCTCCAACTGGTTTGCTTCCTGAAGGAATTTGGGAGAAAGTGTACAACAGACCAGGAGGCCAACTGTGTATAACACCATCCCTCGGAGATATCCACGTGGGCAGATCACGGCAAAGTAGCCGCTGCATTTGTTGTTTAGGGAAAGATGCAAAGAGGTCGCAGCAAGGCTGTTCCCAACTTCAGAAAAATGTCCTCCACTACTGCCTGAAAGAAGAAAGTACAGTTGTGTACACTTACCATAAATGTGGATGTTAAGAGTGTATTCACTGTTACAGTCATCACATTTGGGTTATTTGCCTGCAGGTAGTCCTCAGCCGGCCTGAATACCAGCGTCTTGGATTCCAGTTTCGGATGCTCTCTCTTCTTCCATGACATCAGGTTATCAGGGGTATAAAACATGCAGAAGATGCCATTACAACAGTTTTTCTTGCTGCAGATGTCAGGTGCCCCCACAATGGGAAACAATTGTATATAATGGTACACTTCCACCAAAAAGCAAATACACCAGAAAATTTAAATACACAAAACAAGGAAAGGTAGAGCCAAGAGAAATCAGGGGGCTGGAGGGAGGGTAACCAGGACTGCAACAGTGAATTCACTCGAACATCTAAATTTACGTTAAGTGTACACAACTGTACTATGTTCCTCGTGTTTCACTGTTGCAGTCATCACATTTGGGTCGATTCCCAAAGCTAAGGAAGGGAGGAGGAAGTTAGAGAGCATTAGGGCCAGCTATTAAGCCCTGCAAGACTGCAGTAGCAAAACCAGCTCCGGATTTAGAAAAAATAGGCATGTGCTAATGCTTGGGGAAGGTATGTACAGAGCCCCAGGTAGCAGCTTTTAGGATGTCCCTGGTAGGGACTCCTCTGAGAAAGGCTGTAGAGGTAGATGCAGCCCTGGTGGAATGTGATCTTATGCCCTGTGGGTAGGTTTTCCATGGTGCTTGTAGCAGAAATGAATGCATTGGGCTATCCATTTAAAAATGGTTTGCTTTAAAATGGCCTTCGCCTCTGCTCATGCAGCAAAGCCAACTAGCAGCTGTTCAGTTTCTCAGGTGCTTAGTCCTGTCCAAATAAAATCTAAGATGTCTGTGCACGTCCAGAGAGTGCAGTATTTGTTCTCCTTTGTTTTATGGATTAAGGAAAAAAACAGGCAAATGAATGGACTGATTTAGGGCCACACTAGACACCACCTTGGGCATAAAGGAAGGGTTTGTCCAGCGGGAAACCCTGTCTGCACTGCCATGAGGGCCTGTAATTCAGACACTGAAGTCATGGCTAGAAGGAAGTCTGTTTTCCAAGAAAGGAATTTCAACTCTGCAGTTGCAGCTGGCTCAAAGGGAGGGGAGAGTGAGCTTTTCCAATACAAAGTTAAGGTCCCAGGCTGCAGTAGGGGCTCTCCTGCGAGGGTCTTAAATTTTTGGCCCCTCTAAGGAATTGCTTTAGCAGGGGGTGAAAAGAAGAGGGTGGCTCAGTATTATAATGTGCTGAAATGGCAGAGGCATGAATTTTAACTGACGAGAAGGATAGACCACTTGTGGAGCATTTCTGTTAAGTACCGTTGTGCCCATCCCGAGTCTGGCTCCAGGAACAGTATCTTTCCCACTTTTCAGCATAGAATTTTAGAGTACTAGGCCTCCTTGCCTCCAGACTGACATCTAGCACCCGCTTACTGAGGAATGCTATTGGAGAGCTCAAAGAATAAGTCAGATTGCAAGGTTCAAGGTTTGAAGCTGAGGGTGCAGAATCTGGCCCGCCTGCTGGGACAGCAGGGAAGGGGTCTGAGGCAGGTGCCAGGGTTCCAGCAGTGTCATACTGCGCAAGAAGGGGTACACCAGTGCTGGCGTAGCCAGTCTGGTGCAATCAGTATTGTCCTTGGCTTGTCCAATTTGATCGTCTGCAGAACCTTCAAGAGGAGAGGCAGAGGGGGAAGGCATAAACTGAGAGGCTTTCCCAGGTAAAGGACAGGGCATCCCCTTTCCAAGCGTGACTGTGGGAAGACCTTGGGCAGAATTTGAGGGCACAAGTGGGTTTCCCCCTGCTTGTTTATGTACCACATAAGTGTGGAGTTGTCTGTTTTTACCAATAGTTGTCCTGGAAGAATGTGGTCTTTGAAGGCCGTCAGGGAATTCTGTACAGCTAACATTTCTTTTTGGCTGATATGCAGGTGCATCTGTCTCTGGTTCAATTTGCCCTGAATGCATTTCCCTGCCAAGTGAGCCCCCATGCATAATCTGATGCATGTGTTAGGGCTTGGGTGGCAGGGGGTAGAGGGAAAGGGAGTCCCTTGTTGTGGTAGCAGGCCTCTGCCCACCAAAGGAACTCTGTCTTTATACAAAGGAATGATAGCAATCAGATTCCAGGTTCTGAGAAAGTTGACACCATAGGCTTTTTAGATACCACTGTAGTTTCCTCATATGCAGTCTTGCATATGGAATTAGTAGAATGCAAGAGCCATGAACCCCAGAGGCTTGCAAAATTTTCCTTGCAGACAGCTGGGTCTTTGTGGCCAATAGTTTGAAGTAGGTTGTCAAGTAAACTTGTTTCTCTGGAGAGAGGAAAGCCATCTGGGAAGTTGTGTTGAAGCTTGCTCCCAGGAATACAGTCTGTTGGCAGGGTACTAGGCGAGATTTCTTTTCATTTATGGTGTACCCCAGTGAGGTTAGAAGTTTCTTTACAAATGCCAGATGTTTTAATAGCAAGTCCTGGCTTTCTGCCTAAAATCAGACAATCGTCCAAGTATGGGTATATCTGAATATTTCCCTGCCTGCAAAATGCAATGGCTGGAGCTTGACACTGAATATCCTAGGTGCAGCAGACAAGCCAAAGGGAAGTGCAGAGAACCAAGTGCATGGAGCCTGCCCTGGAGCGTAGGTATTTCCTGCAAGTTTCTCTTACTGGACTGTGCAGGTAAGTTTCCTAAGTCTAACGTTGCCAACCAGGCAATCTTTGCCTAGCATAGGAAGCAGCTGTTGAAGTGTTAGCATTTTGAATTTGGGGATTACCAGAAAGGTGCTTAGAATAGAGAAGTCCAGGATAGGATGCCAGCAGCTGTCTGTTTGGGTACCAGGAAAAGTCGAATAAAAACCTTGTCCCCTTAGTTCTGCTGGGACAGGCTGAAAAGCCCAGATACTTAGGAGAGAGAGAGAGCCTGCTGCTGGACCTCCGCCCACTGATTTGGGGTAGGTCCAGCCAACGGTTTGGGGTTGGTAGGGTGTGGAAGTGGAATCTGTACCCTTGGGAAACTATATTCAAAACCCATTTGTTCTGGGTAATGCATTCCCAGTTTTTTGCATGCAGGGCGCACTTTCCTCCTAAGTGAATAGGCAGTTGAGCAGGGCCTGAAAGGGTTAAGGTTAAGTCATTGTGCCATTTTTCTGTAGGGGGTGGCTTACTACTCCCCGCTTTGGACGTGGGAGCCCCCCACTGCTTAGGTCTGTCTGTAGCCTGAGACTGTAACCTAGGTGGTTTGCTGTTCCTGGGTTTGGACTGAGAAGGCCTGGAAGAGACTGGAAAGGACCACTTCTTAGAATGCCAATACCTACTAAATCTGGGAGGCTGTACTTGTAAGAAATTTTTAACAGTTTGCATAGATATAACTTTTTCCTCCATCCTTTGGAGGATTTCTGCTTTGCTTCCAAACAGGCTGTCTTAGTTTAAGGGATCATCCAGTAATTTAGCTTTAACATGATCTGGAAAGTTTTGCTCCTTAAGCCAAGCATGCCTTCTAAGTACAGACCCAGTGACAGCAGCCCTGCAAGATGCTTCTAAAGAGTCAAAACCACTTGTTCTGCAGAATCCATTAAATCCTGTAATTCTTTGTGTTCAGCACAGTCAGAAATAAACATTTTCTGTTTAAGTAGTCCAATAATATGTTGCTAGCGCTTTAACATATGAAACTGGCAATTTAAAGCCCTAATGGCCAAAGTAGCAGAAGTGTGTACATTCTTACCCCATCTGTCCATGAATCTAGAATATCAGAAGGGGTAGGATTTTTCGCAGCAGTAGCTTTAATGCCTTTTGGTCCTTGAGAAATGGCCTCTGGATCCACAGTAGGATTCTTGAAGAGGAACTTGTGAGAGTCGAGTACTCTAATACCGGTCAGGTTTTCTGGGAGCTGGAGGTAAAGTGTCTGGGGAAAAGCTAGATTCCAAGAAAGCATCATCTACTATGTCCAGAACAGGAGGGATAGCTAAAGGTCTGTGTTGAGAAAAGAGTAAGAAATCCCCAAGCCTCTTTTTGGCGTCAGAGTAATCCTGGCTTTCCCAGTGGAAATGCTCCCTAACTGTGTGCAAGGTTTTACCAAAAGAAAAATCTTCTGGAGGGGAAGCAGAGGGAATGGAATCCTCTGCATCAGAATCCTCATAGGTAGTAAAGGGTAAATCCTGGTAATCAGAAGGAACAGAAATATCAGACTCCTGATCAGAAAAATCGGAAGGAAAATCAGTTCTAGGTCTCTTAGAGAGGGAAGGCTGGCTTCCCCTAATTAAGGTAATTAGGTCTTCAGCCATTCTAAGCATTTGTTATTTAGGCATATGGGCCTGAGCATGAGGTTTGGACATTGGTTTTCTAGGCGTGGTGCGAGTTTTAGGCCTGGATGAAGAAGATGGCTTTGGTTTAAAATACAAGTCTGTAGGCCTGAATACACCCTCAGAAGCCGGTGCCTGCACAGCGGCTCTGGACCCATCCAAGGTAGAGACATCCGCATGTTCCATCGTCGAAGCATCTCGCGGCATACCAGACTCCAAATGGGTCTCAGTAGAGGCCTGGGACTCAAGTGTATCAGGGGCTGCAAAAGCACCTCACTGAGTACCAGCGGACTGGCGACTAGCTTAACAGAAGCATAGTCTGCAGTTTTGGACAAACGCGGTCCGTCTATCCTTACGTTTTTTTCGGAAGATCGGCAGTCGGATGGCTTAACGAAGCGATTTCGGAGTACGGGTAGAAAGTACCAAAAAAATTTGCTGCAAAGATAGCCTGACTACTAGTTTGGGGGTTGAACAAGGCATAAAACAGACCGTGAGGGACGTCGTGGTCTGGGCCTAAGCAAGGAATACAGTACTAATGAAAATCTTTGAGGCATTTGCTTTCCACAGTTAAGACAATTGTTAACTTTTACTGACCGCGGTTGGAGTAAAAAAAAAATATCCCCAACAGGGTACTTACCTTTTTTGAAGACTTCGGTTCTGAAACTCGAAAACGAAAATTTCAGGAGTTGGCTGACCAGCAATTGCGAACTGCTTCTGCTTTGGGCATCGCACAGCAAGAAAGACTGATGTAATGGCATCTGCTGCATGTTTTATACCCCTGACGACCTGACAGCATCCAACGCAGGAATCCAAGACTCTGGTATTCAGGCCGGTTGAGGGCTACCTGCAGGCAGATAAACCCAAATGTGATGACTGCAGTAGTGAAACATGAAGAACATCCATTCGTGAGGCATGAGGACAGCTCTGCTCAACATGTCCTCCATCACGTTGGACTGTCCCAGAATGTGCGTGGCTATGAGAAATTGGATGGATGAGATCGCCCATTGCCACACTGAAGAGGGCTTCTCAGATGGTATGATCCGTTTCCTCGCTTATATTGCAGACCAATGACATTACTAGCAGCTTATTAATTCCTGAGTGGGGAATGGTATCGAAGGCCTTGCCAGATCAAGGTAGGCTGCACGAACTGCCTTGTCCTCATCCACAGCTCTGGTGACGGACTCAAAGAAGTCAAGTGGGTTGAGCAGGCATGATCTACCTTTCACAAAACCAAATTGAGTGGTATCTACAGTTGGGAGATTACCTATATCCTTGTTGATTAGGTCCATGATGATGCGCTCCACAGCCTTACATAGACTCATCAGGCTAATAGGGCGTTAATTTCCAGGTATGTAGTCACTCCCCCTTTATGGAGAGGGATGACTGTAGCAGTGCGCCTCTTGGTAGGGACAAAGCCTGAGGTGAGGCCATGGTTGAACAGGGCACACAGATGTGGTGCCAGTTCACTTTAATTCATGCAGAACACATGAAGGGATATTGTCAGGTCCAATGGAAGCTCTATTCTTGGCCTTGGACAATGCACTTTAACCTGTGCTGCAGTAATGCTGGCATTCCTCCGGTATTGTGATTGGTCCATTGGGGGGGGGGGGGGAGTTGGCACTGAATCTGTCAGCCAGTATTGTTGGCAAAATCTGTTGGCTCAGTATACGAGGTACCATAGGTTGGTACTAGGCTATCAGCCCTAGGGCCTATACAAGCCTAGCCATAACAATTCCCTGGCTATTTCTTCCCACATTATTTACTTTCCTGGACGCCTGTCTAGCAGGGCGACTGATGTGATCCCTGGGGTGAATTTCCTTTCTCCCATCCAATCGTCAAGGTTCCTTCTAAAGAGGGCCAAAGAGGCACTCTGCTTGACATGTATAGGCAATCTATTCCAGAGTCTGGGGAGTCTCTGGGTCAGGAACCTATCCCTCCAGCATGTTTTGTTTATTGTGATAAGGTTTAGATCCCTGGAGCGTGCGGCTCTGAAGGATTGGGATTGTTTTTAAGTGTAGCATGTCCAACACCTCTGGGTTTGACATGGCCTTGTATGTTAAGCAGAGATAGTCTCTTGAGTAGACTATATGCGACAAGCGTATAGCTGGAGTTTTTTTTAAGGCGGTCGGTGTAGGGCGTCTGCTTTAGGCCTGTGATTCTTTTAGTGAGGTATTTTTGCGGCCTTTCCAGTTGTTGCAGATGTCTTGAAAGATACATACCAAATGGAGTGTTGTATTCTATAATGGGTCGAATGAGGGATGAGTACAGTGGGACAATGACCTCCTTTTTTCTGGATGAAAAGCCCTTAGTGATGAGGTGTGCCACATAGGATTTCGTGACTGTTGTGGTGATGCGGTTATCGAAAGTGAGACCACTGTCCACCTGTGTCCCTAAGTCTCTTATCACACTTTCGGTGTTTAGTGTACCGCCACCTATATGGTAATTCACGGGTAAATGTTTTTTCCCAAAGGGGATAACTATACATTTCTTGGCATTGAGCTTGAGCCCATGGCTCTGGCACCAAGCATCAGTTTCTCTAAGGCCCTTTGGTAGAGTATCCACATCATTTGGGGGATTCAATAACTGCTCCCAGTTTGCAGTCATCTGCGAACTTTGTTAGCCAGAGTCCCTTAGTGGTGGCCTGTACTTCAGAGAAGTAGATGCCAAACAAGAGCGGTCCCAGGACTGAACCCTGAGGTACTCCACTTATCTGGAGCTGGATTTGGAGTCCGCTACTTTTACAGTGTGGGTTCTATCAGTAAGTCAGTTAGCAACCCATTGGGTGACGTAGGGATTAATGCCCAGCTTAGTATGTTTATCTAGGATTCCAGAGTGGGGGATGGTGTCAAAGGCTTTGGCAAGGTCTAGACAGGCTGTGTGAACCACCTTACCCTTGTCCACGGCACTGGAGACTGATTCAAAGAAATCAATCAGGTTCAGGAAATAAGATCGGTCCTTCACAAACCCAAACTGGGTGGGGTCCAGTGTTTGAAGGTTGCCATTTATGCGTCTGTGGCTCAAAGCTCCAATCTGAGAAGAGATAACCACAAGGAAGAGGATTTTCCTCGATATGAATTTCAAGACTAAAACTGCAATCTTAAAAGTAGACAGGCAAGCCAGTCTCCCATGAAGTTTAATTTATACAAAAAGTACAGTTTTGTACCTACCATAAATGTAGATGTCCGATAGGTATGCATCTGCAGTCCTAACATATGGGTTGTCCTGCCTCAGGCAGCCCTTCGGTCGGCCGGATTCCAAAGTCTGGGTCTGGCCTCGGCTGATGTCGCACTTCACCCGACGTCATAGCTGCTGGGGTATAAAGGCATCAGCCGACGCCATTTTCCTCAGTGTTTCTTGCCCCAGATGCCAGGTGCCCTCTAGGAAGGCTAAATTTGGATAAATGCAAATAATTCCAAACAGTAGAGAGCAAAAAAAAAAAAAATATATATATATATATATATATATATATATATATATATATATATATTTTACAAACAAATACACCATAATAGATTCCCCCAGCTAGCTAAAAGAGGGGTAAGTACCCTAGGAATACCACAGAGGGGAAGGAGGGTGGGTAATCCTGACTGCAGATGCATACCTATCGGACATCTACATTTATAGTAGGTACAAAACTGTACTATGTCCTTCAAGGATGCATCTGCAGTCCTAACATATGGGTAGAATACCATAGCCAAACTGGGGGAGGAGGTACTAAGATAAAGATGGTGTAGTTAAGATCCCTTGCAAAACAGCAGTTGCAAAACCTGCTCGGGGATCTGGAATATAAAGGAAGATTATAATGCTTGGCAAATGTATGCACGGAGCTCCAAGTAGCAGCTTCTAAAATGTCTTTGGTAGCCACTCCTCGTAGGAAAGCTGTAGTGGTGGCTGTAGCTCTTGTGGAGTGAGGCCTGATATTTTCTGGAGTTGTCTTTCCATGAAAAGAGTAGCAAAATGTAATGCAATTTCCTATCCATTTTGAGATTGTCTGTTTTGAAATTGCTTTTCCTTGCATTCCTGTTGCATATGCTACCAGAAGCTGGTCAGTTTTTCTGTTGGTCTTAGTTCTGTCGAGATAGTAGCGTAATTGTCTGTGCACATCCAAGGTATGTAGTAGTCTTTCCCCCCTGTTCTGTGGGCTGGGGAAGAATGTAGGTAAATGAATCGCTTGGTTCAATGATACTCTGGAGACCACTTTTGGCATAAAAGTAGGGTTAGTTCTCAGAGACACTCTATCCTGATGGAAGATAAGGAAGGGCTGTACTGCCATTAATGCCTGTAACTCAGATACCCTTCTTGCTGAAGTGACTGCAAGCAGGAAAGCAGTTTTCCAAGATAAGAACTGTAAGTCTGCTGTTGCTGCTGGTTCAAAAGGGGGAAGTGTTAACTTTTCCAGCACAAAGTTGAGATCCCATGTAGGCAAAGGTGGTTTCCTTGGAGGCTTTACATTTTTGATTCCTCTCAGGAACTGCCTGAGTAGAGGATGAGAGAAGACAGTAGGATCCATGTTGTATTCTGCTGAAATTGCTGATGCATGAATCTTAATGGAGGAGTAGGACAGGCCATTGTGGAACAGTTCTGCTAAGTATTCCAGGATGTTTGCTATGTTTGCCAATGAGACATTTTTCCCTTTTGCTGCACTCCAAATGAGGTATCTTTTCCATTTGGCTGAATAAGTCTTCCTTGTGGAGGGTCTGCGAGCCTCAAGGATAATGTCCTTAATCCTCTGAGATAAATCTGGGTCATTTTGTTTTATGCAATATTCCAAGCAGCTAGCTGTAGTGTTTTCAAGTTTGGATGTAGGATCTTGTAGTTGTTCTGTGTTAGAAGTAAAGGACATAGAGGTAGAGGCCATGCGTGTGTCCGAGACATGCTTCTCAGTAGTGGGTACCAATGTTGCCTCGGCCAGTCTGGAGCTATCAGGATTATCCTTGGCTGATCCTCTTTGATCTTCAGTAGGACTTTGTACATCAACGGAAGAGGTGGGAATGCATATGCTGTCAGGTTTTTCCAGCTGAAGGAAAGGGAGTCCACCCTCCAAGCAAGTGGGTGGTATGCTCTTGTGCAGAATTTCTTCAATTGGTGGTTGTGTGGGGAGGCGAACAGGTCTATCTCTGGTAGTCCCCATTTCTTTGTTATGGTTTTGAAGATATCTGGATGCAGCATCCATTCGTGAGCATCCGTGGTAGTTCTGCTTAAGGTGTCTGCTAGTGAATTTTCTTTTCCTGGTACAAATCTGGCCTGGAGTTGAACGTTGAGATTCAGGGCCACATTCCACAGGTCCATTGCCATCCGGCATAGAGGATATGAGTGTGTACCTCCCTGTTTGTTGATGTACCACATGACTGTGGTATTGTCCGTCCTTATCAGCAGGTGACCTTGTTGAAGAAATGGTCTGAATGCCTGGATTGCATGTTTCACTGCCAGCATCTCCTTTTGATGTGTAGATTCAGCTGGTCCTGGGTCCATAGGCCCTGTATACACTTGTCCACCATGTGTGCCCCCCAGCCTAGGTCTGAGGCGTCCGTGGTGATGGTCTGGCTTGGATAAGGTTTGTGGAAAGGCAATCCTCTGTTCAACTGACAGGCCTGAGCCCACCACAGGAATTCTTGCTTCAGGCATGGAATTATTGGAATCTGGGCTTCTAGACTGTGCTTGTGTTGAGACCATACATTCCTTAGGTACCATTGCAACTTTCTCATATGCAGTCTGGCATGCGGAATCAATATTATGCAGGATGCCATGTAACCCAGGGCTTGCAGGACTTTCCTTGCAGTAAGCAGAGTCTGTGTTGTTAATGTCATGAAATAGACTGGTAGTTGCTTTTGTTTTTCTTCTGTGAGAAAGGCCATCTGAGTTGATGTATCCAGTTCTGCACCCAAGAATGTTATCCTTTGGGATGGTACTAGTCTTGACTTTTGCATGTTGACAGTGTATCCCAAGGCTTGCAGCAGTTGTATGACCTTTTCCAAATCTTTTGTTAATTTTGTCTTGTCCGCTTGTATTAGGCAGTCGTCCAGGTATGGGTAAATTTGAATTCCCTGAAGCCTGCAATGAGCAATTACTGATGCCAGGCATTTCGTGAATACTCTGGGCGCAGTTGATAAGCCAAAGGGCAATGCTGAGAATTGATAATGCTCTGATCCTGCAAGAAATCTGAGGTGTCTTCTGCAATCTGGTCGTATAGGGACGTGCAGGTATGCCTCCTTGAGATCTAGAGTCACCAGCCAAGACTCCTTGCCCAGCATGGGAAGAAGTTGCTGTAGGGTCAGCATTTTGAATTTTGGGACAATGAGGTATGTGTTCAGAGCTGACAGGTCGAGAATAGGTCTCCATTGATTTTCTTTTCCTGGTACAAGGAAAAGCCTGGAGTAAAATCCTTGGCCTTGTTCCATAGGCGGTACCTTTTCTATAGCTCTCATCCTCAGTAGGTTGTTGATTTGTCTTAGAGCGTCTGTTTTTTGGCTTGGTGGTAGGTTTGGCATTCCTCTCTTTTTTGGTAGAGTGTGGAAGTGAAACCTGTAGCCTTTTGTCTATTGTTTGTAAAGTCCATTTGTCTCCTGTAATGTAATGCCAGTTTACAGAAAATAAGGCTAGTTTTCCGCCCAAGGGTGCTTCCAGTTGTTCCCTGGTAGGCGGAATCAGAGCCAAGTCATTGTGTCTGTCCTGTGGAAGTGGTTGTAGCTGAATCTGTGGCAGTACTTCTCTGGTTGTTAGGCTGCCACTTACGTCCCCTGTAGGCACCCCTGGATTGACCTCTGCCTCTTGGGCGTCTATTTTTGCCTCTCTGTGCTCTGGAGGAGTCTGGAAAGGACCAATTCTTCAAAGGCCAATTTCTGCTAAACCTCGGAGGTTGGACCTGTAAGAAATCCTTGACTGTTTGGACAGATTTTGCTTTTTCTTCCACCTTCTTTAGAACCTGCTGTGCAGGGGAGCCAAACAAACTTTGTTTCTCCATAGGAGCATCTAGGAGTTTTGACTTAACATGGTCTGGTAAGGATTGTTCTTTTAACCAGGCATGCCTTCTAATCACTGTTCCAGTCATGGCTGATCTAAAGGAAGCCTCCAGTGCATCATAGCCACATTTTAAGAAATGGTTACTGACCTGCTGAGAGTTCTGTACCAAATCCTGAAGGGACTTGCGGTCTATAGGTTCAGGAGAGGACAGTTTTTTATTTAGCTGGTCTAACAAAAATTCCTGGTACTGAATCATGTGAAATTGACAGTTTAAGGCCCTGGCCGAAAGAGTAGCAGAAGTATAAACCTTTTTACCCCATCTCTCTAATGCTCTAGATTCCCTTTCAGAGGGGAGAGGGTTTTTGGCAGAGGCAGCTGCCACAGCTTTGGGGCCCTGTGAAATGGTTTCAGGATCTGTAACAGGAGCCTTATACAAATGGTAGTGTGTGTCCGGGACCCTGTAATATCTGTCAGGCTTGGCAGGGGCCGGAGGAAGAGAATCAGGGGCAGTACAGGAATCATTAAATGCATCAACAACTGTTAGTACTGGAGGAATGGCTAAAGGCCTATGCTGTGGTAAATGTAAAAAAGTCCTTAGCCTTTTCCTTGAATTTGAAAAATCCTGGCCCTGCCATTGAAAGTGTTCCCTCATAGCATGTAAGGTTTCCCCAAAAGAAAATTCTTCAGGAGGAGAAGCAGAAGGAATGGAGTCTTCTGCATCAGAATCCTCATAAGGAGAATATGGGCCTTCCTGAGGGTCTGTAATATCTGAGTCATCCGAGGAATAGTCTGTAGAAACAGGTTCCGGGGGTTCAGTTCTAGGCCTCTTATCTGGAGGGGGTTGAGAGGCCCTGTCTGGGTGAGGTTGGGATCCCCTGGTCAAAGAAATGAGATCCTCAGCCAGGCTGAGCATTTGGGAACTAGAGGTAGGCCTGTGTGAGGGAGTTTTTAGCAGGTAAGGCCTTAGAAGATTTAGGTGCTTTAGCCCTGGAAAAAGCCTTGATAGACATAGATGCAGGGGGTCTAGCAGCCCACGTGCAGGGGTAGATATGTCTAAAGGAATAGTATCTGATAAATCCTGGGTGCCTGCTTCAGTAGGGGTAATTTCAGTCGCAGATTCAGCCATGCTCTGTGAGGCCTCGGCTATCGGAGGCATGCTTTCGGCCGAAGGAAGAACCGAGGACTCTGTTTCAGCAGAAACCGAGACACTCGCGGTTGGCTTAACCGTGGTTTCAGCCGAAACCGCGGACCGCGAGTGTCGGTCCTTTTCCTTACGCTTTTTAGCTAATTGTGTAGTCGGAGTCTCCGATGGCATTTTGTATGCAAAAGCGGGACCAAAAAACTCCTCTGCAAACTCCGACCGACGTCTAAGCGTCCATCGGTTGAAGGAAGCTAAGGCTAGACAAGCTGATACGTCGTGGTCTGGGCCTAAACAAGGAAGGCAGTAAGAGTGGAAATCCTTATGAGGTATTTGTTTCCCACAAGTTAAACAATTTACTTTGACATCGGCTGAGGCAAGAAAGAGTCTCCAACGGGGTACTTAGCTTTTTAGAAGTCTTCGGTAGTAGAAATCTCTGGATCTGACCGACCGGCACTTGCGAACAGCTTCTGCTTCGGGCACCGCATGGCAAGAAAGACTGAGGAAAATGGCGTCGGCTGATGCCTTTATACCCCACAGCAGCTATGACGTCGGGTGAAGTGCGACATCAGCCGAGGCCAGACCCAGACTTTGGAATCCGGCCGACCGAAGGGCTGCCTGAGGCAGGACAACCCATATGTTAGGACTGCAGATGCGTCCTTGAAGGACATCTGAAGTGATCTTTACAGAAGCAATGAGCCACAGCACTCAACTACATGCTTTACCAGCTGTCAGCAAAAAACAATTGTGCCCTACAAGGCAATGAGTAAAAATAACTGACCACATTGACGTTGACATATGATTCAAGGCCAACATGTAATCTATACGTCAAAGATCAGTTTACCTTGAATGTGAAAAATCAGAAGGTTGTAGGTTCTATCCCTACATTATGAGCTTGGAATAAACTTCCAACATTAACAGTGGAATGTAGTATTAGGGGTGCTGCATGGAATAAGCTTCCAATATTGACCATGCAATTTGGGGGGGATGAGTCAAACTGCAGTCCATCAGAGGATTTAATGTTCCAATCTACTTATTGACTTACAAGGCTGTTAGCAGATCCTATGGCACTTACAGTGCAGGGCTTCATTATTTTAGTAATCAAAAACAACTGATCATGAAATAAAATACATTTAACAAACCTCAATCAACCTTATGCACTTCCAACAAAACTTTGCAACAACATTGGTTCAGTTACTTCGTAATACTTACTCCATTAATTCAGTAAAAATGAAATACATACCTGATGTAACAATACATCTGGCTTGACAGTTCCTCTTCATTAGTTCGACTATTAAGACCAGTAGGCCTTATCCAGGCATCTTAAAACTATAAGGATACATGTCCTTCTCCACTTTCTATGGTACTGTGTTAATCAGGACTTCTCAATATCTTACAAGTTCATGCTTATCTGAGCATCAATTTACAACTAAAAACTTAAATCTCAAGATGAAACTGCCAATTATAGGCTCATAAGCAAGTATTAGGGCAGTTGCTCTTGCAGATCATTTTAAGCCTAGGTAATTTCCCTTTTTGTGTTCAAAATAACCTATGCCCCCCCCCCCCCCGATTGGGCTTACCCATTCCATGGTTGATAATTATATATTAATCCTTATGAAAATGACTGAGATCATACCACAGATAATTTGAGGGGACTCATACATGGATAAAACATTTAGAAGTTGCCTGTCCATTAACCGTACAGGGGACAGTACCACTGTGAACTTTGTTTCCCATCCACAGATCCAAGCTGTGTTTGAATAAGGACATGGAGTCTGTTTCACAGCAGTGGTATCCTCGGAGATAGAATGTCCCTCCAAACCATTCTGTTGATGTTGCAGGAGAGTTTAGATCCCTACACAGGGTACTTCTGATACCACTTGACTTGATGTGCAGTAAATCCATCAGTAATGTATTGAAGGATGCCTTGTATGCCAGACACAGGTCACCTGTTCGCATTCTGTAGGATACAGAGTATAGTGACAGGGCTTTGAGTTGATCCATGTACAACACCGCTTAGACATGGTATCCTTTTAGTAAGATACTTTTGCGCGTGTTCCAGTTACTGCATTGTTTGGACAGATACATGCCAAATGGGCATTACATTCAATGACTGGCCTAATGAGAGTTGAGTAAAAGGGGTAATAACATCCCTAAAACTGGACACTTTCTTTTTATAAGCTATGTATATAAAATATTTTTTTGTAAAAATAGAAACAAAATGGTCAAGTCAGGTCACTGACTACCAAAATCCCAAACAAATGCGCCAGTTCTTAGGGTTATATTGTCAATCTGGTAGTTTCATGGGATACATGACTTTCCAAAGTATGCAATGTGCATCCTTAACAGACAGCTTTCATATTTCAGATTGATAGCTCCATCTTTCTTTATATGGATGACAGTAGTAGAAGCCAACATATGACCTTCCACCCAATGATCACAAGCTTAGTTTCTAGCAAAAGTTGTCAGCAATGCCCACAGCCAGTGCAGAACTACCATACAGTGATGCATTTTCAAGAATGTCAGAGGCAGATATAGCACTAGAAAAATTGATTCTAAGCTCAGATGCTAGAAAAAAAAGTTACGTCTTACCATAACATTCCATCTGTATTGATCTTCATCCATTCATCACTGATGAGTTTTTATCTGTTCCGCCCTCCGAACAGTCGGCCTTATACCAACCTCGCACCAGCCCAAAACTCTCAAACTAAGCTTTTATCCACAATACCCTTCTCCCTGTTACCTCAGACAGACTTTGCCAGTAATTAGTAAAGGAGAGGCAGTCTCCGAGCAAGAACCCTGATTCAGGAGTTTGGACCCAAAGTATCCCCCAGTAGCCTCTAGGAGGGGGAAGGAGGGTGGGACGTGATGAATGGATGAAGATGAACAACACAGACTGAATGTTATGGTAAGACACAACCTATTTATCTGAAGTTGTTCATCTTCATTCCACTAATCACTGAAGGGACAGAGTACCCAGCTACCTTGTCTCACTGGGGCGACACTTATGGAAGAATAATCCTGAGCACAACTGAGCCAAAAAAAAGCTCTTCCCCTGGAGACCAGATCCAATTTGTAATGAGAGATACATGTATGAGCAGTAGCCCAAGTAGCTGCTGCACAGATGTCGTCCTTGGAAGCTCTAGAGTGGAGCACCACAAAAATTGCCATTGATCTGGTGGAGTGAACTCTGATGTTTTGCGGTGTACGCTTTTGGTCGATAATGAAAACTATGCAGTCTCTAAGCCATTTAGATAAGGTCACTTTAGAGACAGACTTTCACATTTTTGGACCAGAGAAGGATATAAATAATTGGCCTGATTTACGGATTGTTTTTGTCCCAAGTAAAATCTCAGATGTCTGTTGACGTCAAGTGAATGTAGACAATACTCTCCTTTGTTCGAAAATTTAGGAAGGGATACTGGTAGGTCAATCGTCTGATTAATAGCGAACTCAGATACTTTGGGGAAACAAAAAAGGATAGGTCTGTAGTGGTACGCTATCCTTATTGAAAAATCAAATAAGGACGCTTCATGCATAGAGCCTGGAGCTTAGAAATGCTTCTAGCCGATGTAATGGCCACCAGAAAAAGATTTCCAAGACAAACTAGATGTCACAAGTGGGTGCAGGCTCAAAGGGGGGTCGTGTTAAAGACTGCAAGACTAGTGTGAGACTCCATGGTTCTATGGGCTGCTAGACTAGAGGTCTGGAATGATGGACTCCTTTCAAAAATGTTTTGCTTAAGCAATGTGAAATTGAGGAGGAGTCATCAAAACCACTATGAAAAGTTCATAATGGCAGCTAAATGAACTCTTACAGTTGATGCTGTGGCACCTTCCTTAAAGAAGTTTGGCAAGTAGTGGAGTACGGCAGAGACCGGTGCAGAATATGGATCTAGTTTTCTTTGCCTAGATCAAACTGAAAATCTTTTCCACTTGTCAGCATACAGTTCCCTGGTGGATGGTTTAAGCGAAGCCAGGATAAAGTCACGTACATGAGAGTTACGATTACAATGGCCTGCAATCATCAGAAGTGGAGAAGCCAAGCTGTGAGCTTGAGACTGGTCACATGTTCAGGTGGCTCAACACTAGGGGGGTGAGAAATCAGATCTGGAGTTGGATCCATGACCCATGGTCAGCGAAGTAGATGAGGCCGAAGAAAGGGGAACCATACCGGTCAAGGCAATAAGGCACTGAGGATCACTTTGCTTTTCAACCGAACAGCTTTCTTCACAAACTGAGGAAACAGAGGGGTGGGGAGATTAAGCAAAAAGCAGTCCCTTGGGTCAATTGTGAATTAGAGCTTCCCTCGAGGACTCCCCCTGCAGGGGAATTAAGGCAAAGGAGTTGCTACATTTGTGGTTGGATGGGGAGGCGAATAGGTTGCAGCAAGGTTGGTCCCAACGGCTGAAAACCTTAGACACTATGTTGAGGTTGAGGGACCACTTGAGGCAGGAGAATGCATCTGCTCAACTTGTATGCAATCATGTGAAAGCCCCGGGATATGCATTGCTATCAGAAAGCAGTTGGAAGCTACCGCCCACTGCCAATCTCTTATGGCCTCTCGACATAGGGGTTAGGACTTTGATCTTCCTTCTTTGTTGATGTACCAAACTACTGACATGTTGTCCGATTGGACAGCAATTGTTCCCTAAGGAAGGGCAGACTGAAATGCTTGCAATGCCAAAAGCAATGCCCTTAGTTCTAGAATGTTTATATGCAGATTGGCCTCTAAACTGGACCATGTGCCTTGGACTGTCATTCCCTGAAAATGCCCCCCCCCCCCCTATCAGGGGAGCATCCGTGGTCACAAAGGCACTGGGCTGATAAGAGTGGAAGGATCAGCTACAAAGATCCGTCTCTGACTTCATCCAGCAAGATAGATCTTGCTTGCATCGATTTCTTATTTGAACCTGAAAGGACAAAAGGTGACAGTTGAGACATCATTGGGTTAAAACCCACTGTAGAAGTCTCGTGTGAAGCCTTGCAAGGGTCACTATTGATATTGATGCTACCATTGACCCTAACAGCTGCAGAACCTCTCGGGCTGAAACCATGTCATGGCACAGTATCACTCTGAGATGGATACTTAGTCTTTGTAGCCCGTGATCTGGGACAAAGATTAAGCAAGAACGGGTACTGAAAATCACCCCCATAAACTCAAAGGATTGGGTTGGAGTCAGATTGGATTGGAGTCAGATTGGATTTCTCCCAGTTCAGAGAGATTCCCAGAAGATTTGCCAGAGAGGGTGTAGTGCAAAGCTGTTAACAGTAGATGCTTGGTGGGGGGCAGTAAGGAGCCAATCGTCAAAGTATGGAAACACCCAGAAGCCTTGTAGTCTCAAGTGAGCAGTCACTGCTGCCATGCATTTAGTGAACACTCTGGGGGGCTGCAGAGTCTCTGAAGGGCAGCGTGCGAAACTGGTAATGATTGGCTCCCAGCCGGAAGCAAAAAACCCTCTGGAGTGTTTGTCCATTTTGATGTGGTAATACGCATCCTGAAGGTCTATCAAGCACATCCAATATCCTTCCTCCAGAAAGGGGAGGATGGACTGAACCGTGAACATCCTGAATTTTCTCTAGGTAACTAATTTTGGACATCAGCTGTTGAAACAAGTTAGAGTCCCTGTCTTTTTTGGCACCAAAGAGAATTTTGAGTAGAATCTGGATCCGATATGGTCTGGTGGGACTTATTGGATGACTTTATGATACAGCTTATCTATAGAGCTGCTTCTTACTTTAGACTGGGTGGAATGTCAGGAATTCATTTTGGTGGCTTTGGGTAGGAATATAATGGAATATGGTAACCTCTGGTTATCATTTGCACCAAGAAACAGTGGTAATTAATAGCCAGGCACTGGGGTGCAGAGGAAGACGTCCCCAGACTGCTTCCAGAGGAAAGCAAATCAGGCCGCTCTTCGGGAGCACTGAAAGGGTTGCCCAGAGAACGAGTCTCTGGAATCCTGATTATGTGGGACCCCTCTGCCTCTGTAGGGGCATCTTCTGGAAGTGTTGCCACCTCTGCTTCTGTGGGTGAACTCTCCACATGCATCACAAAAAGGACCCAGAGACTTATTATGACTTCCCACTTCTCTGTGGGCCCTGGAAAAGGAACACTGAGGAGTGGAGAAACGTACACCAACAGCAGACAGGGTCTTGTCATCCTGCTCACACCTGGGTAGTGTGTCCCTCACTTTAGGGCCAAACAGGGAAGACACTTCCACTAGAGCATTAAGGAAGACTTAAAAGGATCTGCAAAATCACACAGGCGCATCCAGATGTGACGTCTCAACTATACCCGAACACGCAGCTCTTGTCGTCCCTTCGGTTGCATGTGAAATTAACCTCATGGACAAATTTGATATTGATTCCAGGGTTGCTAGCTCTGAGGCTACCTTGTCAATTACCACGCCAGACACCTGCCCTGACAGAATACCAGAGATCGGAGATCTCTCTCGAGTCTGGAGAAATGTGCCAGGTAGTTTAAGGACTGAATTGCAAAGGTCGATGAAGCAATTACTCACCTGACCAGTCTGCCCACTGCCTGGGACTCTGTTAGGCAGGTGAACAGTGTGGCTCTCCTCAGCGAGCTTTTCCTTTGTGGCCGTCACCCCTATCGCATCTACTGGGAAACCTTTTGACCAATGTGGATTTTTTTTCAAGGGGAGAAAGAATCTTGTCTGGTCTCCTTGGGATTTCCTCAACAACATCAGGGTTTGTCCAGGCAGGCTGCACCACAAGCTGAACAAGCTTGTCTGCAGGTGGGGTCACCCAAAAGGTAGATTGTCGAGCACGAAAAGCCTACAGGAAAACGGATTCCTCGGAAGGGTTTTTGGGCTTCCAATCACCCCTGTTTCAAGATCTCAAGGATGTCTCCGGAGACATCTTCAGGGGGTGATCATGGGGGTCCTTACCCTTCAAAGTAATCGGTATCATCTGTAAGGGACTCCACAGGGTAGTCCAGGTGCTTCCTCTTGCATGATTTCTTCCTCAGTGGGAGCTTCTGAAGAGAACCCGGCAGAAAGGGCACCCTACAATAGTCTCTCCTGGGGCTCCCATGCTCGATGCCCCGGGACGGTGGACTGTGATAGCTGCAGCTCAGGAGTTGGGCATGATTGGGGTTCCAATGCCGCAGGCTTGCCTACAGAGGCAAGGGCCCTCTCCACTGCCTGGAGCACAGGACTGCCCGAAGAGGGGTGGGAGCCCGGAACCAAGAAATGCGACCTCGGAACTAGGGTCACACCCCGCTCAGTTGAGACTGCTCACAAGAATGGAGCCTCAAACTGGATTGCTACCAACAGGGCTCCTGGCACCATGGGCGGTATCACAGAAAGGGTCAGCACTGAACCGAAAAGCCTGCAATTCAATCCTAGGTATAAAGACCTGGCTGCGAAGGAACCGAAGGCCAAAGGGTCGGCTCCGGGACCAAAGTGAGACCCACTACAGGCACCGAAGCTGTGGGTGCTGAAAGAGGAGTCTGTGCAGTGGGCTTTGAAACCTGCAATTTTGAAGGAGGAGATTAAGATGGAGTCCATGAAGCAGTATTTCCAAGTTCAAGAAGGGATTGGGATTGGGATTTTGAATCTGAAAGAATCCCTCTGGCTGTCAGCAGCTGGTCCACAAGGCGCACCACATCTAGTTAGGAGAGAATCCTGGTGAATCTCGTGGATATCCCCAATGGGGACTACACCAGGAAGGGGCTATATACCTGCCCAAAGAAAGGGTCCACAGACTGAGAACATCAGGTTCATGCTCGTGTCCAACGGCACCACAGTCTCCACTTTTGAGACTATTGAGGAAGTGTCCACCTGAGCTAGTGGAACCATAGGAAGACTTGGCGCTGGGATCGGTGTAAAAGTCAAAATCTGAGTTTTGGTCAGTCTGTGCTATAGACTGTGCTGAAGGAGGCACTGACAACTGTAGTAGACTGTACTGAAATCAGTGTCGTAGAAGCTGGTTTGTGGTCCGGTACAGAAAGTTTCACAAGTTTGGATTTAGGTAGTCTCTCCTCACCAGAGGGTTAGGAGGTAACAGAATGTGGCTTCTTTTTCTCTTTTCTGGGAAAGGGCAAACCCTCAGACGCACAGAGAGCCTCTGAAAAGGGCGATTTAAGAAGGCCCTTTAGAATCAATTTATTCTTTCATTCAAAGTTGGAGAACTAAATCCCTGACAAACAGAGCAAGGCAGATGAACAGAAAAGTGGGGCACTCCCAAACGATACACACAGTTATCATGAGTGTCACTATTTGGCATTCTCCTCCCATACTTCAGGCATTGTTTGAAGCCCAAAGTGCCCTTTACTCAGACATGGCAAATCCAATACAATCACAAGCAGTACAAAAAACAAGGCAACAAAAACAAATTATACACAAATTTAGGCAGAGAAACCAGAAGGACAATACCATCAATGGATGGTACTAGAAGATTACCACAGCGGGTAGAGAGAAGGGAGTGTACCAGCGATGGTACGAAGATTACCAACAGGTAGTTTGACAAGAAAAAGTTGGAAGAGAGGGTTAAGAAAACTTAGTGACAGTTAGATAAGAGTAAATACAGGATAAACTTTCAAGACTCTCCAATAAACACAACATATCAAAATAATCTAAGACTTAGCTGAGAGCTGGCTTGAACGCGGCTATGCAGCGAACGAGATCCGAGGTAACCGGTAGAAGGGTATTGTGGGTAAAAGCTTAGCTCAAGTTTTTGGCTGGCGCGAGCTTGGTATAAGGCCGACTCGGTTCAGAGGACGGAACAGTGATGAATGGAATGAAGATTAACATCAGATCAAACGTTACACAGTGAGGCATCCACTTAAGACTATTAGCTTTGAAAATGTAGCACCAAGCAGTAATGAAGTATGAGGCAGATGACCACTTTCCTCACTTATTTCTCACCCGCCTCTCCCCCCTACCTATCATCTAGATGCAAAGCATTTTGTAGAGTCCTCACCTTTACTTAACAGTACCTTTTTAAAGCTTTTTTTCCCACCTTGTTGCAGAATTTGTAAGTTAGACACCAAGATGTACTACTAGTCATTTCACAGTAAGTTGCATATTTCATGCATTTTTGCAATTCATCTCCATAAATGCTGTTAATTTGGTAATGTGTGCCACCTTGGCCTGGATTACTACTGAAAAGGGTCCTCAGAGCAGTGTGCTCACCCAACCAACAAACATATGAAATACATTAATACAGGGCACCAAGCTGGGACTCTAAGAGATTTTGTTTTATATAAAAACAGAGATCTCTGTATACCTCTGTGTAAAGCAACAATCTTTGTTTGAATAATTAGAAAAAAACCCTGGTTGAACTGCTAGTTTAGGATTGGTCGCTCTTGCTACTTTAAGCATAGAGGAGGAACTCATGGCTAGACACCATGACTATGAAACACCAAATAAGCAGGCTTTCTAGATTAAGACTGCAACTGTTAAATTCCCAGTCTTGAAAAACACAGCCTACAATAAAAGTGTGCTCACATTTATTACATTTTACTTATATTAGGTTTATTAGCAGAAGATAAATTTGGACCACTCTTCCCTTGTGAGATGGGTCCCTGGCAATCATTTGAAGGAACCACATTGTCAACCATAGTAAAAGGAGGTCCAAATGAGGTTTACAGATGTGCAAGGCACCCAATATAAAGGATGAGGCTACAGTACAGAAAGCCAAACTTTTGGAACCAAAACAATTTTGACAAAGACCTTGTACTTGTGCAGCTTGGCCTTCTTCAGATAATCCAAGGACAAACAGGGGAAACTGTAAAAGGGACTGGGATAGCTGCATAAAGATCATGCAAAGGCTTTCCGAAGGGCAGAACAGTCATCGCTGACAGACAGAAAAAGCATCACTCCTGGCACATTAGCAGGTAACAGCTAATCTGGTCAGCTAATTAGCTGGTATCACTCTGATGTGACAAGAAATAAGAAAACTGGTGGCAAAGGCCCACTTCTAAATCTCACTGATTTCCAAAAGAAAAGGTAGGAATAAATTATTTCTTGGTTAGAGACATTAAGCTGCAGCTATACTGCCAATGTGACGGGCAACACCTTGGACTTGGGGACGAAATGCCTGAAACATCCGCAAGGTGAAGAGGACTACCTTCATCTCCATAAAATTTATGTGCACATTGGTCTCTGCCTATGATCATGCATCACTGTCAGATAAATGAAAATACCACCTACTCAACTCTAAAGCAAACATCAATGGCTAACTATCACAGCCATCTTAAAAATTTTGTAAGTCTGAACAAAGAGAGGTTACTTTTAAGCCCACCAAATAACATGGCTCTTTCCAATAAGAATGTCTCAGAAATTAAATTCTACAAGGTCAACTAGTTGATCCATCTAAAGCATAAAAGTCTACAGTAGTACATTCATGTGGCATCAGGCATTTGGAAACATGTAGATACCAGCTTCATTTAGTCCCAAATGTCCAACTACAAATGATCAATGAAACTGACTGCAAAATCTTAAGCAAGGACTTTGCCTGACAAGGTAATGTTAACTATGCTTCCAACAAATGTGACTGAACGGGCACCAAATGGAACTGAACAGTGTTTGCTGCAATCCCCCAGGTACTGGAAAATTGACAGAACGGACTTCTTCAGGTCTGTGAAAATATCCAGCATTAGGGCTACCAAAAGTAAATAGCCCAGATATGCAAAAAACATTTAACCCTACAGCCTCAGAAGCACTGCTACCACCAACAGGTGTTTAGTTAGCATCCTGGGGGCCACACTGCGACTGAGCAGCAGTGTCCAAAATTGAAAATGACTGTTTCTTATGCAGAAAAAGAAACCTATTTGAATCAGACACTTTAAATGTGGGTGCAGGCATCATGGACACCCATACAGTACATTTAGTCTTCATTGGAAACATAGGAAACAACTGATGGCACCCATGACTGTGTGGAAGAGCTCTTCTGAAATAAACTGATTTAGGACATCCAAGTCCAGTACAGGCCAGAAGTCCACCTTTGCCACAAAAAAAAATAAAACAAAGGCCTAAGAAATATCAGACTGCTTTCTAGGGCAACTCAATGCTTTCTTTCTTGTCACAGCCTCTTGACAGGGTAGGTCATCTGGCAGAGGAAAGGTATGTGGCTTGATCCATAAAGGAAACTATCATCCTTTTTCCTCCATTTTTAAAATAATGTCAGGTGTTATATCAACTGTCGCAATCTCTTGATTGAATGCCGCTCCTACATTCAGTCAAGCCCGTCACAGATCATCTCTCACAGTCCATGTATTTTTCTTGCTGGATGCCCTAATTTCTTTCTGCCTTTACCAAACCTTCACCAGACTTCTACTTTACAGTGGTTCAGGCACATGCACAGCAATCTGTTCTATTTGACCTTTTCCACAATTGAAGCTTCTGCTCCAGTTTCCTCATTTCGAAACTTTAAAGCTTCTTTGGCATTCTTTTGCTACACACAGCCCTGACACTGAGCTAGTTTGCTGTAGCGCCTCTAACTTATTGACTTCTCATTCTGACTTAACTTCTCACCCACCCCACCCAGAAACTTGAAGCTTTTAATCTGTTCCACTATCTCCCTTCTATCTCAATTGGCAGCTCATTTCCATTTGCTGTCATAACAGTTTTCTGCACTCAGTTTCATCCAGTATGCCTACAAGCCTTGCATTCCATCCCCCTATCATTTGCTGAAGTTCTTTTTCAGAGTCTGCCTGTAATGCCACAGTCTGCATACAATAGCTTTGTTGCTATATCCCCCTCATACACATTTGCTGATGGAGGATTTTCTTTTCATAAGCTGCTGGAAGTACTCTTTCCATCAGTCATTAATGTCCTGTGGAATGGGAAGCAGTTTGTTGCTAGCATCCATTATGTGGGGTGTCTGATTACTTTTTCCTTTCCTTCTTTTTGTAATCTGAGAGAGTTTCTTTGAGCCACCTATGGAGACATTTTCCAGAACTGGCAGAATGCTCTAATGCCTCTTTATGGATATTCTAGTCCTCACTTGTCCATGTGGATGAATTTCATATTTTACAACTAGAAGACAGTTGAAACAAGACTGATTCCAGAGTTAAGACACCCAGGCAAGGTCTCAGAACCAGCTGAGGTTGAACAGTAGTATTCCTGGTAGTTTTGCAGATTCTTATTGCCTTTGGGTTGCCAGCCAAGCAGAAAGCTGTAGCACGCAATAGGATTCTTCCAAGAATTAAAGAAATGCTGCTGGTCATGCTGGAACCATAACTAACAGGGCCTCCACTGCAATTGAGGGGGAAGTGCAAGTCTATGGACAGCCACCATATGCAAAATCAGACAAGGAAACGCCAAATTTATTTGGGTCATAGATTTAAAAGTTTACAAAACTTATTAAAAAGAAATAACCTAAATAAAATATGGATACGCTTATGCAAAATGCATTGCAGCATTTAACGCATCAGATGCCGCTACGCAGCTTTGTATGATGACAAAACATTTTAAGGAGCAGAGTAGGAAGAACAGGTAACTTGGTCATCTGGGTCTGGTAATTATTAGCCCTGAATGCCAAGTCAGAAGAAGTATAAACCTTTTCCCCCCACCTATCCATGGCCCTACTTATCTTTGTAGGAAAAGAGGGCACTAGCATTGGGGAAAAAAGTTTAGATTTACCAGAAGAGACAGTAACCACGGAGGATCTGCCAAAGGATTACTATAAAATAACAAGCTCATCTGGGACTTAAATTTGCCTGGCCTTTTGGGGGCAGGAGGTTGCAAATCAGCAGAGCAGAGGTAGACTGGAAAGCATCCAATAAGGTCTCCAGAACTGGAACAGAAGGGGCAGGGGTGCCAATTTCCAAAAAGCAGTAATTTTTTTCTGGACATCAGACTCCCAGTCAAAATGTTACATTTATAACAGTCTTCCCAAATAAAGCTTCTTCAACAGGAGATTCAGGGGAGAAGAGTCTTCAACATCAGAAGGAATTTTTCCAGGGGAGTGGATTTGAGATGAGTTAGCCAGAGAATGGTCAGTCACAGAGGCCGCCTCATTTTCACATGAAGATGAATGCATAGCAATTTAAGATGTATAAGAAGGGTGGGCTAAAGACAAAGGTGGTCTCAGGGCCACGGCCTTGAGAAAAGTTCATTCCTTCTCACTAGACGAGGAAGGAGAACAAACACACTTATCTTTTTGTCATTTCTTCCTTGGAATGACGTTTGCCTGAGTAGAGTAGGGTGGTTCAGACCCCGGACATGCCTCAATTAACTTAACGAAGATCTTTTCACCGACTATAATCTATGGGATGGCCTCAAGACCCTCTAAAATGAAGACAGGCTGTTCCTCCTCTGTAGTGGTTTCCACGGTAGTAAACCCCTGCAACACAATATAGGCCTTCCTGTGGGGGGGGGTCACAGCAGAGGGCAGAAGAGGTGGAGTCAGACATGCCATGGGTTCTGGAACCTCAGCAGGTGCATCAGAATCACAGTGGATTGGATGAGTATCCAAGCTTTTTCTTTTGAGAAGCTACGGCTGCAAAAGCGTGATCCACCACCTTTAAGATGCCAAACGCTTCAAATGTTGGATCTCCAATTAAGTGCCGAGTGAAGACAGGATCGCAGTTTTTGGCACAAAGGACTGACAAATGAACAGGCCTCGAAGTCATGTTCCGTGTCCAGGCATAAGAAACACTGGGCAAGATTATCTTTGTACAGGATTTGCCTACCACACTTACCCTTCCAAGATGGTATCCAATACAGATATAGCAAAACAATTTAGGTAATTAAAGGAAGGTTCCTCAAAGGGGCACTTAAAAAAAAAAAATAAAAATTTAAGAAGCTACAGTACTGACAAACAGTCCAACGGATATGCGACCCAAGTTTGGGCTGCAGATGACGCAAGTCTGAGGATCTATGCTCGCACATCTGCCTACATACCCCTTTCACTTACAAGATGAGGTCTCATGTCCAACGTACGACCTAGGTTAGGTAAGGTACCCCCCCCCCCCCAGACATCAGCAGTAATGACCCATTTGTTTGGAATGCTGCAACAGTGGTCTCACTCAAGACATGTTTCCTCATCCACATCAATGCCGAGAGTGGGGACTCCAGAAAACAGCTGTAGTGTTTTACATCACCCATTATTTCCCCAACCTTGGAGAGGATGAATCTGAGTGGAAAGACAAGACCTGTCAGAGCATCTTGCCAATGCTCCACAGTCCCTCTGTACTCAATACTGGGGTGGGAGAGCTAAGCCAACACGAGAATGGAGAAAGGAGATTCTGCCAATAAGGATGACTGCAGTTAGTACAGAGACTAGGCAAGAGGGGGCTAGAATTTACTGGAGAAAATTGGCAAAGGAACGAAGGTACTGGGAGCTTACAACTAAAAAGGGAAAGGAAAGAGTGGGAAGGAGCAAAGAAGATATTTGGACTGGACCTTAGAGAGAAGTCTTCTTTATCAGGGATTGATATCAGAATACAAGCAAAGAGATGGATGGGGAAATCCTAAGTGAAAGGCCTGCTTTGGTAGAGTTTTATTTGAATGTAGAGCAAGGATAATTAGTAGGGCATATAAAATATTGCATAACCTCAGGAATCAGAGATTAGAAAAGATTGGGAAGAGAGACTGGATATACAAGTCAAAAATAAACAAAGGGAGGAATGTCTGGCTCCAAAATATGCAACAAATATAGGAGATTTAGGATTTTTGGTTGCATGAGCATTTTTATAGCCAAAGTAGACTCCACAAACAGCTTCTCCTCAGGTAAATGGCAAATGCTGGAGGTGTGATGGGGGAATTAGGAGGAAACTAGGATATGTTTTGGTAGTGTAACAACCTGGCAGACTTAAAAATTCTATACAGAGTAATCTGTCAAATAGTGCGTGTAACAAAGAAATCTTTCTTTTGTTAGTTGGGATACAGGATCTGAATTGCCTAAACATAGTAAGGACTTGTCTAGTTCAATTCTGGTTGCTGCCAAAAGATCAATTACTAGAAAATGGAAATTGAAGTCTAAAGCAAATATAATAGAAGTACTGAATACATTAAAAGAGATAAAAGAACTGAAAGTGGAATCTTTAGAAAAGGGGATAAGCAAATTACATAGAACAAAAGTAAATTTTGATCCTTCTTGGACACCTATCAGTCTAAGTGCCAAATGATTCTGCAGTTTAGAGTGGATTGGTTATCCTTACAGGAGTAGGGTTACACTGCAAGGAAGACTAAAGTTAATTGCCTTTGGCCATTTTTATAAGGGAGAAAATATTATCTGAGCCAAAATAGAGTGTTAGGAGAGTCCTTTTGGATTGTTGGTCATCAGAAAAAAGGGGAAAAGCATAGAGAAACACTCTTATCCATGGAAAGGAAAGGTCATTTGTCTTCCAAGTCTTCTTGCCTAATGTCTTGGAGCAGAATCTATTTAACTGCCTGCGGTAAATGCATGCAAACAGATCTAATTGCGAGAGTTTCTCAAATGGATAATCTCCAAGAAAACCCAAAGGTGTAGCTTCCATTCATGGGGTCTGGCCTGGACTACAATCCTATGACATGCTCAAGTTGACTGCCACCATGCTCTGTTCTGGCAGAATGTATGCAGCCTACAGGGATATTGTGTGTTGAGCTGCCATCTTCCAAGTTATCAATGCTAGTCTGCACAAGTGCAAGATGTGGTTTCACCCTTGTTTATGAACCACATCACAGAGCTGTTTATGCACGACAACCAAAAGGTCTTGGAGTCAACACATGGTTCGAAGTCTTAAACCTATTTATCAAAGCCACAATTTTTTTGTAATGTTTTTCCCCATAGAAATGATGGTCCAAACAGCCTGTACTTAGAATCCCCCTTGAAAGCTACTCCACTGACACAGACTGATGCATCCATGGTTACAAAAAAGGGATGGACAGGATATTAGTAGACCTGGGGTTTGAGTATGGTCTGCTTTGCCCTCCATAACACTCCTTTCCTGACAAAGTTCAGCACTGGGACTGGAAAATAGAGAGGATAGTGAATGAAATTCACAGTCTCTTTTTTCCCTCACATGTAAACCTAGCAAAACAGTCTACCACAGAATATTTTCCCCGCCTCCTGATGCCAAAGAATCCCTATCCAACATCATTAGTTTGGGGTATAAAGGGAGTCAGTTGGCACCATGACCTTAATGCTTTCTTGCCATCAATAAGTAGAAGATCCCCAGTATGTCCTTGAATTCAGGGGTCTGGGATCCTGGATTCCAGAATAAGTGTGAAGGAGGAGGGGGTGGTATCCTGACTGAGAAGGTAAATGACCTAGCCCATCCCATAGGCCAGAAAGGAAGGAGCGAGAGAAAGAATACTGCAACAGTGAATACACTTGAACATCTACATTTCTGTTAAGTGTACACAGCTGTACTATGTTTCTTGTATTTCACTGCTGCAGTCCTGACTTGTGGGATGATCCCCAAAGTAGAAAACAGAGTAGATGGAAAGATTAAGGAGAGGCAAGGATGCCCTGCAAAATGGCAGTAGCAAACCCTGCTCTGGAGTTAGAAAAGGTAGGAAGGTGGTAATGCTTGGTGAAGTATGCACACAGGACCAAGTAGCTGCTTCCAAAATATCATTAGTGGCCACCCCTTTAAGAAAGGCAGCAGAGGAAGTAATAGCCCTAACGGAATGTATCCTCAGCATCAGGAGGCTTCTTACCATGATGGCTTCAACAGAGAGAGCTTCAACAGAGAGAGCTACAGTAGGAGATCCATTTAGAAATAGTTTGTTTAGAAACTGGTCTCCCAGCTGTTGGCAAAGGCCACAAAAAGTTGGTCCGACTGACATTCTTGCTTTTATCCACGTAATAATGCAGTTACCTATGCACATCCAAAGAAAGAAAAATCCTCTCCCTTGTTGCAATGGTTAGGAAAGAATGCAGGCAAGTGTATGGTCTTGGTTTAACAAAGTCTCAGTCACCGTCTTGGGCATAAAGGAAGGGTTGGGTCCTGAGAGATACTCTGGGTGGAAAATGATGAAAGGTTCCACAAACACAAGGGCCTGAAGTTCTGACACTCTTCTGGCTGAGGTAATGGCTAGTAGGAAAAGTTTTCTTTCATTTACGGAATTTTATATCAGCAGAGGCAGCTGGGTGGATGGGTAAACTTCTCCAGAATGAAGCTGAGGTCCCAGAGGAGAGCAGGTGGTTTTCTGGGAGGCCTAATGTGAAAAACCTCTCTCTAATGGGACCGTTTCATGAGGGGACATGAAAGAGGTTGAGAAAGCAGATTGGTAAAAATAGATGAAGCAAGGATTTTTAGAGTAGGAGAGACCTTTTTCAAAAAGGCTGGATAAGTATGACAGAATGAAACAGATTGGAGCTCAACAAGGGTTTGTCCCTTTTGTCTGCAAGGAATGAATCTTTTCCATTTGGCAGACTAAGACTTCCTAGCGAAAGGTCTCCTGGCTTCTTCAGAATGTCCAAGATCTGCTTGTAAAGAAGCATCCCCTTCCATGGGATCAAGGTATCATCCAAGTTGTCAATTTGGAATATGTGCAGGCTGGGGGGTTACTGTGCCCTTTTATCTGCGTTAGCAGGTCAATTAAATCAGCAGACATTACTCGCTGTTGGTAATACTGAGTAACAGAGGGTACACCAATGCTGCATCGGCCAATCTGGGGCTATCAGAATTACCCATCCCCTCTTATTTTCAGCAATATGATTTGTAGCAGTGATATGAGGGGGCAGAGAGAAACAGGTTTTTCCAAGGAAAGGAAAAGGCATCCCCCAGGCTGACTTAATTTTGCTCCTGGAGCAAAACATTTCCAAGTAAGCACTTTCTTTGGTGACAAAAATGTCTGTGGAACACCCCATTTTTTTGGCTATGCTGAAAAACACTTAACGATGCAGTTGCCACTCATGGAGGTCTGAAAGGCTTCTGCCGAGGTAATCCACCAGTTGACTGGTTTCTCCTAATAGGTACTGTGAAATGAAGTGCAGCCCTACGGAGTTTGCTGCTTCCCAAAGTTCCTTGGCTAGGCAGCAAAGGGGGGTAAGAGCGGGTTCCCCCCATTTATGTATGACAAATGCGGTATTGTCCATCTTCACCAGGAGGAATCTGGTTTTCCATTTCTTTTTGAAAGCAATCGGGCCTTTTTGGACCGTCATTCCTTGTGGCTGTGTTTTTTGGACTCAGAATACCATCTTTCTTGAGTATGGAAGTTGTTCTAGTGGGCTTGCCAGGCTATTTCTGAGTCTGAATATTTGTATAGAAATTCCTTTTTTTTTTGTAAATATGTTGTTAGGTATTATAGGTTTATTGATGACCTAATTTTTCTTGTCCAAGATGATGAGGTTGTTGGTGACCGCTTTATTTCAGAATTACATAATAGATTTTTGTTAGAATTTGATGGTTTTAAAATAGGTGTGAATGTTTCTTTTTTGGATGTTGTGTTAAACATTAAGGATGGTAATAGATTGGAAACATCTGTTAATAGAAAATTTGATGAGGGTACTCAAGTGTATGGGATGAGTGGTCACCCCCCTCATACATTAGAAGCTTTACCATATGGTGAAATGTTGCGGGTGTCTAAATTATGCAATGTTGAATCAATTCTTCATCGGGAACTAGATGCAACTATGGGAATGTTTAAATGCAGAGGTTATAGTGATGAACTGGTTCAGAGAAGCTATGATAGACTGTTTAATATAGGTGTTAGGAGAATTAATAATAAAATACATAGAAAATAAGAAGTGATGTCTTACCATAACGATCCATGTGAATTGTTCATCTCGCCTTTGTTCTTACACAAGGGTTCGGAGCTGATCCTCGGCTCCAAGTCGGCCGCATCACCAGCTCGCATCTTCGAGAAAGCTCGAGGCACAGTAATATCCCATGATCCTCTGGTGCTAACCCTCAGATCTAGTTTGCTATACCAGAAGAATCCCTTTTAGAACTGTGTCTAGAACACTTATAAACAGATACTACACAGTGTCTGGAACCCTACTGTCAAGTAGAGGAGAAAAGATGCCATTACTAATGCACAATAACATGCCAACCATATCTAGAAAAGGCTGAAAAGGAATCTAGTTGAAAACCGTTCTCCCAGACCGTAGGACGGGGGATGGAGGGGGGGAATGTAAGAACAAAGGCGAGATGAACAATTCACATGGATCGTTATGGTAAGGCATAACTTCTTAATGTGAAATAGTTCAATCTCGCCGTTTGTTCTTACACACGGGTAGCATCCCTAGCTCCTTTTTCCCGGGTGGCTCAAGGGAGAACATTCCAGAGTACAGTGGAACCAAACGTCACCCTGTCCCTGGAGCTCTTGCCTAGCTTGTAGTGGGCGATAAAAGTATGTGGTTTTGCCCAAGTTGCCGCTGCACAAATGGTATCTAAAGGCAAACGAGCGGTATGGGCTGAAGAGGTAGCAATCGCCCTTGTAGAATGAGCTCTGGGTTTGAAATGTAGTTGCTGTTTCGATTCAGCATATACCAAATTTATGCAATCTGAGCGCCATTTGGATAAGGTAACCTTCGTTACCGCCTGTCCTTTTCTTTGGTCAGCATATGAGACAAATAGTTGATCTGACTTTCTGTACTCTTTTGTCCTATGTAAGTAAAATCTTAGTTGTCTGTGAACGTCCAACTTGTGCAATGTGTATTCTAGCTTACTGGAATGATTTTTAAAGAAGGAAGGTAGTTCGACAGATTGATGTTCTGAATCGAACAAACCTTCGGAAGGAAGGACGGATTGGTGCGCAAGGTTACTCTATTTGGATGAAAAATCATGTACGGGGGTCGGATAGATAGAGCCTGTAACTCAAACTCTCCTGGCGGAAGTGATGGCAACCAGAAAAAGTGTTCTCCACGAAAGAAATTTTAACGGAGTTGTGGTTGCTGGTTCAAATGGGGGCAACATGAGTTGTGACAGCATGAGATTAAGATTCCAAGGGGCTATTGAATTACGAAAGGGGGGACGGAGGTGAAAGGTACCTTTCATGAAGGCTTTACAAAGCCTGTGGGACATAAGAGAACCATCCTCACGGCCAATATGAAAATTGGATATAGCGGCCAGTTGAACCCTTACAGTGGATGTTGATGCTCCTTCTTGAAAAAGTGGGGTGAGGAAATCTAGTATCTTGTGTACTGGAGCCCCGAATGGATCTATACCTTGTTTGGAGGCCTAGTGCGCAAAACGGTTCCATTTGCTGATGTACAATTTCATTGTAGATGGTTTGTGAGACGATACAATAATTTGTTGTACTGCAGGAGATAGTAACTCCGACCTGGCTAATATGGGAAGCGGAGCAGCCAAGCTGTCAGTTTGAGGGACTTGAGGAAGGTGTGAGGAACTCCCGAAGAATGTGTCAACAGGTCTGGCTCCAGGTCCAGTATCCATGGTTCCTCCACTTGATGAGACTGAAGGAAGGGAAACCAGATTTGCCGAGGCCAGAATGGGGCCATCAGTATTATGGTCCTGTCCAGACGTTTGGCTTTCTGCAAAAACCTGGGAATTAGTGGAACAGGAGGAAAAGCGTAAAGGAGACCCGGGGGCCAATCGTATTACCAGTGCATCCCTGGGGACACACCCCCTGGAGGGAGTAACAGGGCAAAGTAGCTTTGGCATTTGGCATTCAATGGGGATGCAAACAGGTCAAAGCAAGGCTGGCCCCATCTGTGGAAGATCTCTTCCGCCACTTGAGGTTTGAGGGACCACTCATGAAGGAACAGGATGGCTCTGCTCAACCTGTCCGCGATTACGTTGGAAGTCCCCGGGATGTTCGTTGCTATCAGAAAGCGTCCAGTGGACTTTGCCCATTGCCAAATTCAGAGGGCCTCTCTGCATAACGGGCAAAATCTGGTTCCCGTTGCTTGTTTATGTACCAGACCACTGACATGTCTGTCTGAACTGTCACTGTTCCCCGAGGTAAGGACTTGTGAAAGTGTTGCAACGCTAGAAACACTGCCCTCAGCTCTAGAACACTGATGTGCAGATTGTACTCCAAGTTGGACCATTGACCTTGGACTGTTTGTCCCTGAAAGAATCCCCCCCACCCAATCAGGGAAGCGCCCGTGGTTAGAGTTGCTACCGGACTGGGTAAGACAAAGGGTCGTCCTAGTGTTAGCTCTTGACTGAGTATCCACCACAAGAGATCCTTCTTGCAAGAATTCATGATCAAGATTTCGTGAGACAGTGGAAGTTGTAGATACGACCACTGGGCGAATAGCATCCATTGAAGAATCCTCATGTGCATCCTGCCTAAAGGAACTACAAGAAGGGAAGCTGCCATCAAGCCTAGCACTCTTAATATTTGTCGTGCAGGGACTCTCTTGTTGTGAAGGAGTGAAATTTGATGCCTGAGGTCTGATGCTCTTGGTGGGGGGAGAGTAACTTGAGCCAGGGAAGTGTCTAGCTGTGCTCCTATAAATAAGATACGCTGTGACGGCGATAAGACAGATTTTCCAAAATTCACCGTTATGCCTAGTGAAGAGCAGACTGATGTAGTCCCTGGCTTGTAGAAGACTATACTAAGTGGTGGCGGATAGGAGCCAGTCGTCCAGATAAGGAAACACCCGGAATCTGTTTCATCTCAAGTGAGACACTACTACTGCCATGCATTTGGTGAACACGCTGGGGGCTGAGGTGAGACCAAAGGGCAGAGTGCGAAACTGGAAAAGACTGGCTCCCAGCCGGAAGCGCAAGTGATCTCTGGACGCCCTGGCCATCTTGATATTGTAGGTATGCATCTGAGATCTATAAAGCACATCCAGTCGCCCTTCTGCAGAAAAGGGAGGATTGACTGAAGCGTGACCATCCGGAACTTTTCCTTTTTCACAAAGGTATTTAACTTGCTGAGGTCTAAAATAGGCCTCCAGTCCCCTGCTTTCTTTGGAACTAAAAAGAATCTTGAGTAAGTTCCGGATCCTATTTGGTCCGCTGGGACTGGTTGGATGACTCTGGTTTCGAGCAACCTTCCTATCTCTATGGTTGCTTGGTCTCGCAGACTGGGTGGAACGTCTGGGAGATTTTTGGAGTTGGGTGGCATTTTTATGAAGGTGATGTTGTAACCTCTGGTAACAAAGCTTTTTATCCAGTAATCTGATGTAAGATTTAGCCAGGCCTCTGGGTATAAAGCCAAGAGACCCCCGACTGCCTCCAGAGGAGGACAGCCGGGCCTGCACTCGAGTGCTAGAAGGGCTTTCCAGAGAACGTCTCTCTGTCGCCCTGATTTTGCGGACCCCCTCTGCTGGCTGGGCGGCGTCTTCCGTTTCTTCCCCCTCCTCTGCCTCTGGAGGGGGCGTCACTTTGGGTGTGTTGAAAAGATCCCAGTCTCTTTTGGAAACGCATCTTTCCTCCTCGTTGCTCTTTACGGTAGGGTCTAGATGGAACGGAAAAACGGACCCCTACAGCAGACAGGGTCTTCCCTTCTTGTTCACACCTCGTGAGTCTCTCCTTTACTTTGGGCCCAAACAAGGAGGCACCATCGAAGGGGGCGTTGGCAAAGGAAGACTTAAACTCTTCCGCAAAGGAGAATAAGCACAATCAGGATTGTCTTCTCAGGACAATCGCTGAAGCTGCCGCTCTACTCAACCCTTCGGCTGCGTATGAAATCAGCCTCATGGACGAGTTGACTATGGAATTTAGGGTGTTAAGTTGCGCTGTCACTTTCTCAGCGACAGCAGCATCTGTCTCTCCCTGGAGAGCATCTCCTAATTCCTTAATGAGATCTCTCTGTAAACGCATGAAATGCATAAGGTAGTTGAGCGATCGGATGGAAAAAGTCACCGAACTAAATATGCGCTTCCCATATCTGTCCATTGTCCTAGAATCCTTATTAGGAGGATGGACAGAGGAAGATGATTCAGACATCTCTTTCTTCGTGGCCGCCGCCACCACTATAGTATCTACGGGAACTCCTTTTGTAAGATAGGCTTTATCTTGGGGAGCCGTCATTTATTTGTTTGGTTTACGGGGGATGGGTTCCGCTGTATCAGGTGTTTCCCAAGCCCTCCCAGCTATAAGATCCATGAGATCGTCAAAGGGTGGAGTCACCCAGGAGGTAGAAGGCTGAGCCCCAAATGCCTTCAGTAAGACCGATTCATCCACAGAAGGGGTAAGGGTTTGCCAGTCCCCACTTTGCTTCAGGATTTCCAAAATGTCTGCAAACGAGACATCCTCAGAGGTGGACCGTGGGGACCCTTCTGTCATCTAAATCAGTATCAGATGTGAGATATTCCTGAGGGGAATCTGTGCGCCTCCTCTTGCACAGTCGTTTCCTCGGAACATCCTCAGCAGGAGCTTCTGGGGATGCATCCGAGGAACCAGAGTCACCCTGTGGGGACTTCTGAGGCATTGGGTCTCGACGCCTGGTAGGAACCGAAGGCACAGAAGCAGAACGCGGACCTTTTGGGAAAGGAGATTAAGATACCAATATAGTGTGTGTCTGATCAGACAAGACTTTCCTCATGATGTCAAAGGCACCAGTGCCCCAACCAGATGCGAAGAACGGGGTCGTTTCTCCGGAATCGGAACCACGGGCTGCAACACAGAGGACGGATCCGAACTGATCTGAGCTGAGGGGAAGAGTCGGAACCGATATCTCGGTTAGACTATCCCCCCCGGAACCCAGGAAAGATCTTCGGCTCCGAGACTCTCCGGCTGGTACCGAAGGAGTCGAGGTCAACAGAGGCGATAGCACTACTGGAGGCTTCGGCACCAAGGGCTCTACAATCATCGGTTCTTCGACTCCAAACACCGATGACTCGACGGGTCTCAGAGGAAGAAGTGCTGAGGGAACTGGAATAGCTTCGAGTTTCGAAACCAGCTGGGACGAAACCTCGATTAATTTGGACAAAGCAGAGTTCTCCATAAGCTTCTGTACCACTCGGTCCACATCAGAGTCGGAAAGTGGCCTCGAAGAACGGGTCGAAGGGATCGAAGCCGTCACCGAGCGAAGGATAGCCGAAGGTGGTACCTCTGATACCGGCTCCAAGACCAGAGCCTCATGCAGAGATAAAGTCTCGACACCCGGCACCGAAGTCATAGGAGCCAGTGTCCGAATCTGAAAAGAGGTGCTCGGAGCCGATGAGTTGGGCTCCGACACTCTTGAAGACTTCCACCCCTTCGAAGACTTTGAAACCAGTTCAGCCTTGTCCAGGGCTTCCTGAAACTCTGGTTAAGCAACCCTCTGTCCACCAACTTCCTGCGTCTTTCCATCATGACCTTCCCACTAAAGGAATGACAGATGGAACAGTCTTCCAGCAAGTGGAGAGGGCCAAGACAGTAGACGCAGGATGAGTGGTTGTCAGTAATGGACATCTTCTGTTCACACTGACACCTTTTAAAACCACTTTTGGTCTTTTCTGACATTCTTACAGTAAGAAAAAGAAAATCCAAGAAAAGTACACCACTCTTAAAAAAAATTTTCTACAATATATTTTAAATGTAATATATATGTAAACTGTAAAACACTCACAGCACACTATGATATATATAAATATATATCTATACGAAAAATAGAAAAGGTAAAAGGCAAAAAAGTATATATTTTTTTTTTTTTTTTTTTTTTTTTTTTTAGGTACTGTAAATTCTTACAGAAAAAACTGCCCAAGGCCCTTACTAAAAACTTTGACGTAACAACCTAACTAAACTAACTTTAAACAACAACTAGATAATAAACCTATCAAACACTATTGTAAAAAGTAAAATTTAGAAGTAAACAAGGAATAAGAAATATATAGAAAAATTTCTACTGGCCCGAGCCTCTCGATGTGATCTGCTGCCAACGGCAAACTAGATCTAAGGGTTAGCACCGGAGAATCATGGGATATTACTGTGCCTCGAGCTTTCTCGAAGATGCGAGCTGGTGATGCGGCCGACTCAGAGCCAAGGATCGGCTCCGAACCCGTGTGTACGAACAAACGGCGAGATTGAACAATTTCACATTATACCTTAACATCTAGTTTGGAAATTAATAAACAGCATGAGATTTTATATTTTGTGCCTACATATAGTAATTTTAGTGCTGAATTGGTTAGGCTAGTTAAACATTATTGGGAATATTTTGTTTCACTTAATAATGTAGCAATATGGTTAGAAGGTAGATTGAGATTTTCTTAAAAGAGAGGCAGGAATATCCAAAATTTCTTGGTGAATAGTAAATTTCTTTTGCCCTCAGTTAGTCTTGCTGATAGTATTTCCCTTAGGGGTACTTTTAAGTGTGGCAAATGTAGAGCATGTAATTTTGTAGTTAATAGTTTTCCTTATATAAATAATGTGGGCTTTAATACATATAATTATTTTACTTGTAATTCTGAAGGTGTGATTTATGCAGTTAGATGTCCATGTAATAAATTTTATATTGGGAAAACCAAAAGGGCATATAAGTTGAGATTAATGGAACATGCTAGGGACATTGTTAATAAGAAAGAGGAAAGCTCTGTGGCTATGCATTTTAAAAAATCCATGATAGTAAAAATGAGGGGCTACGGGTCGATTCAAAGTATATACCAAATTTCTGCAAATCTTGAGCTTATTTGGATAAGGTAACCCTTTCATATCGTCTCTTTCTTTGGTCAGCATGAGAAATAGTTGATCTGACTTGTACTTTTGTCCTATGGGTAAATCTAGTTGTCTGTGAACGCCCAACTTGTGGTAATGTGTATTCTAGCTTACTGGAATGATTTTTAAAGAAGCAGCTGGTAGTTCGACAGATTGATGTTCTGAATCGAACAAACCGGAAGGAAGGGACGGATTGAAAGAAGGTTACCGAGATGGATGAAATCATGTAATGGGGGTCGGATAGATAGAGCTCAGAATCTCCAAACCTCCCAAGGAAGTGATGGCAACCAGAAAAAAAGTTTCCACAAAAGAAATTTAACGCGGATAGGAAGTTGTTGGTTCAAATGGGGGCAACATGAGTTGTGACAGCATGAGATTAAGATTCCAAGGCTATTGAATACGGGGTGGGGACTGAGGTGAAAGGTATTCTTCTTAAGAAGGCTTTTACAAAGCTCAGGGATATAAGAGAACCATCCTCACGGCCAATATGAAAATGGATATAGCGGCCAGTTGAACCTCTCACAGCGGATGTTGATGCTCCTTCTGAAAAGTGGGTGAGGAAATCTAGCATCTTAGGTACCTGGAGCCCGAATGGATCTATACCTTGTTTGAGGCCTAAAAGCGCAAAACTATTCGTGATGATACGGCCAATTTCATTGTAGATGGTTTGTGAGACGACAATAATTTGTTGTACTGTGTGAGATAGTAACCGACCTGGCTAATATAAAGCGGAGCAGCTAAGCTGTCAGTTTGAGGTGGACTTGAGGAAGGTGTGTGAGGAACTCCCAAGAATGTCAACAGGTCTGCTCCAGGTCCAGTATCCATGGTTCCTCCACTTGATGAGATTGAAGGAAGGGGAAACCAGATTTGCCGAAGCCAGAATGGGGGCCATCAGTATTATGGTCCTGTCCAGACGCTTTGGCTTTCTGCAAAAATCTTTGGGAATTAGTGGAACAGGAGGAAAAGCTGAAGAGACCTGGGGCTAATCAGACACCAGTGCATCCTTGGGGACACACCCCCTGGAGGAGTAACAGGCAAAGTAGCTTTGGCACGGCATTCTCAATGGGATGCAAACAGGTCAAAAGCAAGGTTGGCCCCATCTGTGGGAAGATCTCTTCCTCGCCACTTGAGGTTTGAGGACCATCAGTTACGAACAGGATGGCTCTGGCTCAACCCTTGTCCGCTGATTACGTTGGAAGTCCCCGATGCCTGTTGCCGAAAGGCTCCAGTGGACTTTGCCCATTGCCAAATTCAGAGGCCTTCTGCATAACGGGCAAAATCTGACCCTGTTGTTTATGTACCAGACCACTGACATGTCTGTCTGAATTGTCACTGCTCCCCGAGGTAAGGACTTCCCAGAAAGTGTTGCAACGCCAGAAACACTGCCCTCAGCTCTGAACACTGATGTGCAGATTGTACCCGTTGACCATTGACCTGGGACTGTTTGTCCCGGAAAGGTCCCCCACCCAATCAGGGAAGCGCCTGGTTAGAGTTGGGTACCGGACTGGTAAGACAAAGGGTCGCCCTAGTGTTAGTTTGACTGAGTATCCACCACAAGAGATCCTTTCTGCAAGAATTCATGATCAAGATTTCGCGGAGACAGTGGAAGTTGTGTGATAATGCACTCACTGGGCTTAATAGCATCCATTGAAGAATCCTCATGTGCATCCTGCTCAAAGCGAACTACAAGAAGTGGAAGCTAAGACCAATGCCTGAAGCACTCTTTAATATTTGTCAAATGCAGGGACTCTCTTGTTGTGAAGGGAGTGAAATTTGATGCCTGAGGTCTGATGCTCTGGTGTGGGGGAGAGTAACTTGAGCCAGGGCGTGTCTAGCTGTGCTCCTATAAATAAGAGATACGTCAGGACGCAGCGACAGTAAAAGACAGATTTTCCAAAATTCAATTGTTATGCCTTAGTGAAGATGCAGACTGATGTAAACCCTGGCTTGTAGAAGACTATATTTGGTGGTGGGCTGGATAGGAGCCAGTCAGTCCAGATAAGGAAGTCACCCGGAATCTGTTTCCATCTCAAGTGAGACACTACTTACTGCCATGCATTTGTGAACACGCTGGGGCTGAGGTGAGACCAAAGGGCAGAGTGCGAAACTGAAAAGACTGGCTCCCCAGCCGGAAGCGCAAGTGATCTCTTGGACGCCTGGCCATCTTTGATATTGTAGGTATGCATCTGAGATCTATAAAGCACATCCAGTCGCCTCTTCTGCAGAAAAGGGAGGATTGACTGAAGCGTGACCATCCTGAACTTTTTCCTTTTTCACAAAGGTATTTAACTTGCTGAGGTCTAAAATAGGCCTCCAGTCCCCTGCTTTCTTTGGAACTAAAAAAGAATCTTGAGTAAGTTCCTGATCCTATTTGGTCCGAAGCGGGACTGGTTGCTGATGACTTGCCTCGAGCAACCTTCCATTCTATGGTTAAGCTTGGTCCCGCAGACTGGGTGGAAACGCCTGGGAGATTTTTGACAAGTTGGGTGGCATTTCTTTTATGAAGGTGATGTTGTAACCTCTGGTAACAAAGTTTTTATCCAGTAATCTGATGTAAGATTTAGCCAGGCCTCTGGGTATAAGCCAAGAGACCCCCGACTGCCTCCTGGAGGAGGACAGCCGGGCCTGCACTCGGTAGTGCTAGAAGGGCTTCCGTGAGGAACGCCTCTCTGTCGCCTCTGATTTCGGCGGATCTCTCCTGCTGGCTGGGCGGGCGTTTTCCGCTTTCTTCCCTCCCTCTGCCTCTTGAGTGGAGGCTGCTACTTTGGGTGTGTTGAAGCAGCATCCCAGTCTCTTTTGGAAACGATCTTTCTCCTCGCGTTGTTTCACGGGTAGGGTCTAGATGGAACTGTGGAAAAACGGACCCTACAGCAGACAGGGTCTTCCTTCTTGTTCACACCTCTCGTGAGTCTCTCCTTTACTTTGGGCCCAAACAAGGAGGGGCATCAATGATATGGCGCTAAGCAAAGGAAGACTTAAACTCTTCCAAGAAAGCGAAGAATAAGCACAATCAGGGATTGTCTTCTCAGGACAATCGCTGAAGTTGCCGCTTACTTCCTCAACTCCTTCGCCATGTATGAAATCAGCCTCATGGACGCAGTTGGACTGGCGTGAATTTAGGTGTTGTTGCGCTGTTACTTTCTCAGCGACAGCAGTGATCTGTCTTCCCTGAGAAAGTATCTCCTCAACTTTTAATGAGATCTCTTCTGTAAACGCATGAAATGCATACAGCAGTAGTTGAGCGACTGGATGGAAAAAAGTCACCAATTGGGGCTGCTAAATAGTGCTTCCCATATCTGTCCATTGTCCTAGAATCCTTATTAGGAGGATGGACAGAGGAAGATGATTCAGACATCTTTCTTCTCGGGTGGGTCACCGCCACCACTATAGTAAGCCCACGGAACTCCTTTTGTAAGATAGGCTTTATCTGTTGGTCGGAGCCATATTTATTTGTTTGGTTTACGGGGATGGGTTCCACGAATGCACTGGGTGTTTCCCAAGCCCTCCCAGCTAAGGGCAAGGATCCCATGAGACTGCACAAAGGGTGGAAAGTCCACCCAGGAGTGTAGAAGGCTGAGCCCCAAATGCCTTCTGTAAGACCGGACCATCCACAGAAGGGGGTAAGGGTCGTTGCTCAGTCCCCACTTTGTTTCAGGATTTCCAAAAATGTCTGCAAACCAGACATCCTCAGAGGTGGACCGTGGGGACCCTTCTGTCATCTAAATCAGTATCAGATGTGAGATTCCTGAGGGGAATCTGTGCGCCTTCTTCAGAGTCAAGCTTTCCTCGGAACATCCTCAGCAAAGAGCTTCTGGGGATGCATCCGAGGAACCAGAGTCACCCTGTGGGGGACTCGAGGCATTGTCCTCGACGCCTGGTAGGAACCAAGGCACAGAAGCAGAACGCTGACCTTTTTGGGAAAGTGAGATTAAGATACCAATATAGTGTGTGTGTCTGATCAGACAAGACTTTCCTCATGATGTCAAAGCGCACCAGTGCCCCAACCAGACGCGAAGCAACGGGTCAAGTCCGAACGGAACCACGGGCTGCAACACAGAGTGGACTTGATCCGAACTGATCTGAGCTGAGGGGAAGAGTCCGGAACCGATATTTCTCGGTTAGACTATCCCCCGGAATTTCAGGAAAGATCTTCGCTCGAGACTTCCTCCGCTGGTACCGTTAGCTTCGAGGTCAACAGAGGCGAGCAGCACTACTGGAGGCTTCGGCACCAAGGGCTCTACAATCATCGGCACTTTCGACCCAAACACTGGCGCGACTCGGACGGGTCTCGCCAGAGGAAGAAGTGTGCTGAGGAACTGGAATAGCTTCTCGAAGTTTCGGAAAACCAGCTGGGACGAAACCTCGCATTAATTTGGACAAAGGCAGAGTTTCCATAAGCTTCTGTACCACCTCGGGTCCACATCAGAGTCGGAAAGTGGCCTCAAGAACGGGTCAAGGCGATCAAGCCGCCACCGAGCGAAGGATAGCCAAGGTGGTGGATTTCTGATACCGGCTCCAAGACCAGAGCCTCATGTGTAGAGATAAAGTCTCGACACCCGCACCGGGTCATAGGGAGCCAAAGTGTCCTCGTCTGAAAGAGGTGTGCTCGAGCCGATGAGTTGGCCCAATACTTTTGAAGACTTCCACCCTTCAAGACTTTGAAACCAGTTCAGCCTTGTCCAGGGCTTCCTGAAACTCTGGTTAAGCAACCCCGGTTCCATCAACTTCCTGCGCTCTTCCATCATGAACCTTCCCACTAAAGGAATGACAGATGGAAACAGTCTTCCAGCAAGTGGAGAGGGCCAAGACAGTAGACGTAGATGAGTGGTTGTCAGTAATGGACATCTTCTTGTTCACACTCGGACACCTTTTAAAACCACTTTTGGTCTTTTTCTGACATTCTTACAGTAAGAAAAAGAAAATCCAAGAAAAGTACAATTACTCTTAAAAAAATTTTCTACAATATATTTTAAATGTAATATATATGTAAACTGTAAAACACCACAGCACACTATGATATATATAAATATATATCTATACGAAAAATAGAAAAGGTAAAAGGCAAAAAGTATATTTTTTTTTTTTTTTTTTTTTTGTGGTACTGTAAATTCTTTACAGAAAACTGCCCAAGGCGGTCTTACTAAAAAATTCCCTATCGCAATAAATCTAACTCAAACTAACTTTAAACAACAACTAGATAATAAACCTATCAAACACTATTGTAGTGCGTAAAAATTTAGGAAGTAAAACAAGGAATAACAGAAATATATAGAACCCCCTACTGGCCCGAAGCCTTCCTCGATGTGTGATCTGCTTGCCAACGGCAAACTAGATCTAAGGGTTAGCACCGAGAATCAAGTGGGATATTACTGCTCGAAGCTTTCTCGAAGATGCGAAAGGCTGGTGATGGCGGGGCCGACCCAGAGCCAAGGATCGGCTCTCAACCCGTGTACGTAACTAACAAATCGGCGAGATTGAACAATTTCATATTATACCTTAACATCTAGTTTGGAAATTAATAAACAGCATGAGATTTTTATATTTTGTGCCTACATATAGTAATTTTAAAGTGCTGAATTGGTTAGGGCTAGTTAAACATTATTGGGAATATTTTGTTTCACTTTAATAATGTAAAGCAATATGGTTAGAAGGTGATTTGAGATTTTCAGAAAGAGAGGCAAGGGAATAATCCAAAAATTTCTTGGTGAATAGTAAATTTCTTTTGCCCTCAGTTAACTTTGCTTGGGATAGTATTTCCTTTAGGGGCACTTTTAAGTGTGGCAAATGTAGAGCATGTAATTTTGTAGTTAATAGTTTTCCTTTATATAAATAATGGGCTTTAATACATACCTTATTTTACTTGTAATTCTGAAGGTGTGATTTATGCAGTTAGATGTCCATGTAATAAATTTTATATTGGGAAAACCAAAAGGGCATATAAGTTGAGATTAATGGAACATGCTAGGGACATTGTTAATAAGAAAGAGGAAAGCTCTGTGGCTATGCATTTTAAAAAATCCATGATAGTAAAAATGAGGGGCTACAAGGTACTGTTTTGGAAAAAATAAGTTTGTCTTGCTTTGATACTTGTAACAAAGCATTACTAGCTTTTTAAATAAGCTATTTATATTTTAAAATTTGGTACTCTGTACCCTTCATGAGTTAAATGAAGACTTTAATTGGAGGGTGTTAATTGTTTTTATTATTTAATTAATTTGTGACTACTATATATGTACTGTGCATTTTGTAAGTTCTTCCTTGAAGGCTTAGGCCGAGACGTCAGAGCAATAAAGTGCTTCTGCATTTTGTGGATTACTTTGTGGTTTTCTTTGCTGCTTTTTGCTACTGTGTTGTTACATTTATTTCCGAGGCATCTGTTGTCATGGTTTGGTCCTGATAGATTAAGCCTGACGGGAAGGCCAGATTGAGGAAGCATGGTTGGACCCCCCCTCCCCCCAAAGCAGACATTTTCCTGAGGCAAGGATGATGTTTTACTCTGAAGGCGAGAGACTTAGAATGGTGGCACCACACAATTTTTGATAACCACTGCAGTTCTCAGTCTGGCCAGGGGTATCATAAGAACGAAAGAGGCCATGTAG